>NC_090829.1:90938131-91241161 GCF_028021215.1 Eschrichtius robustus | reverse complement strand
AGCAGCCCTATAGCAGTTAGAAGTAAGGAAGATGAGGACATTCCAGTAAAGAACCTGAGAAGGAACCACCATGGAGATTGTATGAGATGCTTTGCTTCATTTGCTTATCTGTATTTTCTAATTAATAACTATGCCTTGCTTTTGTAATAAAAATAATTTTAAAAACTTTGTTTCAAAGCGTTGGAAAAGCAAAAAAAATGAACAAGGACAAAAACAGCAAAATAAGGCAGCAAGATGCCATGAAAGCATATATTAATATATTAATATAGAAGATGTTTACACAATATTCAGGGCACATTTCCTTACTGTATTTTCCTCTGAGCTCAAGTGTCCTCTTCTCTGAGTGGACTTTCTGACCACACTATCAACGATAACCCCCAACTCTTATTATTTTTTATTCTTTTACTCTGCTTTAATTTTTTCATTCTGACTTCATGCATATTTGTCCATTTATGTATATATTTTCTATCTCCCACACTAGACAATCAAGACAGGGATTATATCTTGTTCATAGGTATATCTCTAGCACCAGGAATAGTCCCCCACACAGACTGCCCCCAAAAATTATTTGTTAAACAATAAAAAAACAAACAATGCAACCAAAAAATGGGCAAAGGAATTGAATAGATATTTCTGCAAAGAAGATATACAAATGTCCAATAAATACATGAAGATACTCAACATCACTAATCATCAAGGAAATGCAATTCAAAACCACAATGAGCATGTCTCCCCACAGCTAGGGCACCTGCTGGCTGCTGGTGGGGGACCCTGATGCCCAAGGAGACGGGAGGAACCCTCAAGTGAACTGGTAGGATGTGGGGGTACTGAGGGGGGAGGGGAAGTGGAGGCCAGACAGGATCAGTGACCCTGAGGCTGGGATGATCAGGAGAGGCAGGTGGGAGAGGCCCTCCAGGAGAAGCAGGAGACGAGGCGATTGCCCCAGCCACTCAGGCTTGGGGAGACTGCTGGGCTCCCAGGCTGGTACCCTGCCTTCCAGGGCGCCCCCCCCTCCCCCTGGCCGCATTGGTCCTGGGGACATAGGAGGGAGGTCAGGAGATCAGGAGAGGCAGGTGGGAGGGGCCCTCCAGGAGGAGCAGTAGAGGAGCAGAGGGCATTTGTCTTGCCCACTTGAAACCAGGAAGCCTGCTGGGCTCCTAGGTGAGGTCCCTGCCCTCTGAGACAGGGGTGGGAGGCACGCCTGGGCCTCTTCTGTTCTGTTGAGCCTAAGCCCCAACCCCCCCACAGCCCCCAGGGCATTTTCCAGCCCTGTGGGTCCTAAGCATACACCCCACCCACTGCACAAACCTTGCCCTTGCTTAGGCCCCACCTTCTACAGCTAAGGCCTCCCCCTCCCTTTTTTTTTTTCTTTTTCTTTTTTTTCTTTTCTTTTCCCTTCTCTTTTTTTACTATTATGGTACAGTTGTACCTTCTGGTTGTAGATTCATCTATATTTTTATTTTTATATTCTTTATAATATATCTGTTAGTTTTCTAGTCTAAATTTGTTTTTTACTTTGTTATTGTACTCTCTCTTTTTTTTTTTTTTTTTTTTTTTGCCACCCCATGTGGCTTGCGAGATCTTGGTTTGCAAGCAGGGGTTTGGGCTGAAGCTCCTATGGTGGGAGCTCCAAGTCTGAACCACTAAACTAACAGAGAACCTGAGACCCCAGGGAATATTCATCAGAATGAGGTCTCACAGAGGTCCTCATTTCAGCACCAGGACCCAGCTCTACCCAACAGCCTACAAACTCCAGTGTTGGAAGCCTAAGGCCAAACAACAAGTAAGACAGGAACACAATCCCACTCATAAAAAAAAAAAGTGAGATGGCAAAAAAATATGTGACAGATGAAGGAGCAAGGTAAAAACCTATAAGACCAAATAAATGAACAGGAAATACGCAATCTACCTGAAAAAGAATTCAGAGTAATGATAATAAAGATGATCCAGAATCTCAGAAATAGAATGGAGGCACAGAATGAGAAACTACAAGAAATCCTTAACAAAGATCTAGAAGAACTAAAGAACAAACAGAGATGAACAACACAATAACTGAAATGAAAAATACATTAGAAGGAATCAATAACAGAATAACGGAGGCAGAAGAAAGAATAAGTGAGCTAGAGACAAAATGCTGGAAATAAACTGCCGAGGAGCAGAATAAAGAAAAAAGAATGAAAAGAATTGAAGACAATCTCAGAGACCTCTGGGACAACACTAAATGCACCAACATTCGAATTATAGGGGTCTCAGAAGAAGAAAAGAAAAAGAAAGGGTCTGAGAAAATATTTGAAGAGATTATGGTCCAAAACTTCCCTAACATGGGAACAGAAAGAGTCATCTAAGTCCAGGAAGCACAGAGAGTCCCATACAGGATAAATCCTAGGAGAAACACACCAAGACACATATTAATCAAACTAACAAAAATTAAATTCAAAGAAAAAGTATTAAAAGCAGCAAGGGAAAAACAAAAAATAACATACAAAGGAATCCCCATAAGGTTATCAGCTGATTTTTCAGCAGAAACTCTGCAGGCCAGAAGGGAGTAGCAAGATATACTTAAAGTGTTAAAGAGAAAAACCTACAAACAAGATTATTCTACCCAGCAAGGATCTCATTCAGATTTGACGGAGAAATCAAAAGCTTTTCAGACAAGCAAAAGCTAAGAGAATTCAGCACCATCAAACCAGCTTTACAACAAATGCTAAAGAAACTTCTCTAGGTGGGAAACACAAGAGAAGAAAAAGACTCACAAAAACAAGCCCAAAACAATTAAGAAAATGGTAATAGGAATATACATATTGATAATAACCTTGAATGTAAATGGATTAAATGCACCAACCAAAAGACACAGACTGGATGAATGGATACAAAAACAAGACCCATATATATGCTGTCTACAAGAGACCCACTTCAGGTGTAGGGACACATACAGACTGAAACTGAAGGGATGGAAAAAGATATTCCATGCAAATGGAAATCAAAAGAAAGCTGGAGTAGCAATACTCATATCAGATAAAATAGACTTTAAAATAAAGAATGTTACAAGAGACAAGGAAGGACACTACATAATGATCAAGGGATCAATCCAAGAAGAAGATATAACAATTATAAATGTTTATGCACCCAACATAGGAGCACCTCAATACATAAGGCAAATGCTAACAACCATGAAAGGTGAAATCGACAGTAACACAATAATACTAGGAGACTTTAACATCCCACTTTCACCAATGGACAGATCATCCAAAATGAAAATAAATAAGGAAACACAAGCTTTAAATGACACAATAGACCAGATAGATTTAACTGGTATTTATAGAACATTTCACCCCAAAGTAGCAGGATACACTTTCTTCTCAAGTGCACACAGAACATTCTCCAGGATAGATTACATCATGGGTCACAAATCAAGCCTCAGAAAAGTTAATAAAATTGAAATCGTATGAAGCTTCTTTTCTGACAACAATGCTATGAGATTGGAAACCAATTACAGGAAAAAAACTGTAAAAAACACAAATACATGGAGGTTAAACAGTGCACTACTAAATAACCAAGAGATCACTGAAGAAATCAAAGAAGAAATTAAAAAATACAAAGGAACAAATGACAATGAAAAGATGATCCAAAACCTATGGGACACAGCAAAAGCAGTTCTAAGAAGGAAGTTTATAGCAATTCAATCTCACCTCAAGAAACAAGAAAAATCTCAAATAAACAATCTAACCCTACACTTAAAACAACTAGAGAAAGAAGAACAAAGAAAACCCAAAGTCAGTAGAAGGAAAGAAATCATAAAGATCAGAGCAGAAATAAATGAAATAGAAACAATAAGAAAACAATAGCAAAGATCAATAAAACTAAAATCTGGTTCTTTGAGAAAACAAACAAAATTGATAAACCCTTAGCCAGACTCATCAAGAAAAAAAGGGAGAGGATGCAAATCAATAAAATTAGAAATGAAAAAGGAGAAATCACAACAGACACTGCAGAGGTACAAAGAATTATAAGAGACTACTACAAACAACTATATGCCAATAAAATGGACAACCATGAAGAAATGGACAAATTCTTCGAAAGGTACAATTTTCCAAGACTGAACCAGGAAGAATTAGAAAATATAAACAGACATATCACAAGTAATGAAATTGAAACCATAATTAAAAATCTTTCAACAAACAAAAGTCCAGGACCAGATAGATAGAATTCACTTCACAGGCGAATTCTATCAAACATCTAGAGAAGAGCTAACACCCATCTTTCTCAAACTCTTCCAAAAAATTGCAGGAGAAACACTTTCAAATTCATTCTATGAAGCCACCATCACCCTGATACCAAAGCCAGAAAAATATATCACAAAATAAGAAAATTATAGACCAATATCACTGATGAACATAGATGCAAAACTCCTGAACAGAGTACTAGCAAACAGAATCCAACAACACATTAAAAGCATCATACACCATGATCAAGTGGGATTTATCCCAGGGATGCAAGGATTCTTCAATATATGCAAATCAATCAATGTGATACACCACATTAACAAATTAAGGAATAAAAACCATATGATCTTCTCAACAGATGGAGAAAAAGCTTTTGACAAAATTCAACACCCATTTATGATAAAAACTCTCCAGAAAGTGGGCATAGGGGGAACCTACCTCAACATAATAAAGGCCATATACGTCAAACCCACAGCAAGCATCATACTCAATGGTGAAAAACTGAAAGCATTTCCACTAAGATCAGGAACAAGACAAGGATGTCCACTCTCGCCACTCTTATTCAACATAGTTTTAGAAGGCCTAGCCACGGCAATCGGAGAAGAAAAAGAAATAAAAAGAATACAAATTGGAAAAGAAGTAAAACTGTCACTGTTTGCAGATGACATAATACTATACATAGAAAATCCTGAAGATGCCACCAGAAAACTACTAGAACTAATCAGTGAATTTGGTAAGGTTGCAGGACACAAATTAATGCACAGAAATCTCTGGCATTCTTATACACCAACAATGAAAAATCAGAAAGAGAAATTAAGGAAATAATCCCACTTACCATCACAGTAAAAAGAATAAAATACCTAGGAATAAACCTTGCCTAAGGAAGCAAAAGACTTGTACTCAGAAAACTATAAAACACTGATAAAAGAAATCAAAGATGACATAAACAGATGGAGAAATATGCCATGTTCTTGGATTGGAAGAATCAACATTGTGAAAATGACCACACTACCCAAAGCAATGTACAGATTCAATGCAATCCCTATCAAACTACCAATGGCATTCTTCACAGAATTAGAACAAAAAATGTTACAATTCGTATGGAAACACAAAAGACCCCGAATAGCCAAAGCAATCTTGAGAAAGAAAAACGGAGTTGGAGGAATCAGTCTCCCTGACTTCAAACTATACCACAAAGCTACAGTAATCAAGAGAGTATGGCACTGGCACAAAAACAGAAATATAGTTCAATGGTACAGGATAGAATGCCCAGAGATAAATCCACACACATATGATCACCTAATTTACAACAAAGGAGGCAAGAACATACCATGGAGAAAAGACAGCCTCTTCAATAAGTGGTGCTGGGAAAACTTCACAGCTACATGTAAAAGAATGAAATTAGAACACTACATAACACCATACACAAAAATAAACTCCAAATGGATTAAAGACCTAGATGTAAGACCAGACACTATCAAACTCTTAGAGGAAAATATAGGGAAAACACTCTTTGATATAAACTACAGCAAGATCGTTTTTGACCCACCTCCTAGAGTAATGGAAATAAAAGCAAAAATAAACAAATGGGAGTTAATTAAACCTAAAAGCTTTTGCACAGCAAAGGAAACCATAAACAAGACAAAAAGACAACCCTCAGAATGGGAGAAAATATTTGCAAATGAAACAACAGACAAAGGATTAATCTCAAAAATATACAAACAGCTCATGGAGCTCAATATCAAAAAAAACCAAACAATCCAATTAAAAAATGGGTGGAAGACCTAAATAGACATTTCACTAAGGAAGACATACAGATGGCCAAGAGGCACATGAAAAGATGCTCAACATCACTAACTATTAGAGAAATGCAAATCAAAACTACAATGAGGTATCACCTCATACCAGTCAGAATGGCCATTATCAAAAAATCTAGAAACAATAAATGCTGGAAAGGGTATGATGAAAAGGGAACCCTCCTGCACTGTTGGTGGGAATGTAAATTGATACAGCCACTATGGAGAACAGTGTGGAGGTTCCTTAAAAAACTAAAAATAACTACCATATGACCCAGCAATCCCACTACTGGACATATACTCTGAGAAAACCATAATTCAAAAAGAGACATGTACCACAATGTTCATTGCAGCACTATTTACAATAGCCAGGACATGAAAGCAACCTAAATGTCCATCAACAGATGAATGGCTAAAGAAGATGTGGCACATATATACAATGGAATATTACGCAGCCATAAAAAGAAACGAAATTGAGTTATTTGTAGTGAAGTGGATGGACCTAGAGTCTGTCATACAGAGTGAAGTAAGTCAGAAAGAGAAAAATAAATACCGTATGCTAACACATATATATGGAATCTTAAAAAAGAAAAAAGTACTGATGAACCTAGTTGCAGGGCAGGAATAAAGATGTAGACATAGAGAATGGACTTGAGGACACAGGTAGGAGGGGGAATCTGGGGTGAAGTGAGAGTAGCGTCGACATATATACACTACCAAATGTAAAATAGTTAGTTAGTGGGAAGCAGCAGCATAGCACAGGGAGATCAGCTTGGTGCTTTGCGATGACCTAAAGGGGTGGGATAGGGAGGATGGGAGGGAGGCTCAAGAGGGAGGGGATATGGGGACATATGTATGCATATGTCTCATTCACCTTGGTGTACAACAGAAACTAACACAGTATTGTGAAGCAATTATACTCCTATAAAGATATATTTAAAAAAAAAAACACACAATGAGACACCACCACCTTATACCCATTCAGATGGCTCTTATCAAAACAAAAACAAAAACAAAAAAAACCACAGAAAACAACAAGTGTTGGTGAGGATGTAGAAAAATTGGAACCCTTGTGCATTGCTGGTGACAATGGAAAATGGTGCAGCCACCATGGAAAACAATATGGTGGTTCCTTAAAAAATTAAACATAGAATTTCCATTTAATCCAGCAATTCCACTTCTAGGTATATACACAAAAGAAGTGAAAACACAGACTCAAACAGATATTTGAACACTAATGTTCACAGCAGCATTATTCACACTAGTGAAAAGTGGAAGTAACTCAAGTGTTTATAAAGAGACGAATGGATAAACAAAAAGTAGAATATACATACGATAGAATGTTATGCAGCCTTAGAAAGGAATGAAATTCTGACGCTTAGTAACAACAAGTCTTGAAGACATGATGCTAAGTGAAATAGACCAGACACAAAAGGACAATATATATTGTATGAATGCACTTATATGAGGTACCCAGAGTAGTCAAATTCATAGAGACAGAAAGTAGACTAAAATTTTCCAGGGGTTAGGGGTAGGGGGTAGTAGGAAATTATTGTTTTATGGGTATAAAGTTTCAGTTTGGGATGATGAGAAAGTTCTGGAGATGAATAGTGGTGATGGTTGCACAACAATGTGAAAGTACTTAATGCCACTAATATGTACAGTTAAAATGGGTAAAATCTTATGTTGTGTATATTTTTCCACAATTAAAAATATAAAATTTTAAAAATTATTTGTTGAAAGATTTGAATGAATGTTTTTTGTTGCAATTGCCAGGAATTTTAATATTAAATGAAATAATTATGACTATGATTCCTTCTTTTCATAATTGTGATTTTCTATTTTGATGATCATTCTAGACAGATAACTCATTATAGATCTTTTTGGTAAGCACGCATGACTATAGATTTTTAGAATATGAATAAAAAACAAAGGGAAAAGAAGCCATTTTGTTTTCAACCCAGCGGAAACTCCTGCTTTGGAATTCTACAGATCTTTGTTCACACCTTCATTATGTAACTTCGTACATCTCATGGTAATTTGTTCCTTTTTCTGTTTTTCTCAATAGTCTATATGCTGAAGGCAGGCTACGTCTTAGTCAATCCTATGTCACCCAAGTTTAGCAAATTTACTGGCATCATCAATAATTAATTAAGGAATGTGTCTTATCCTGAGATACAAGGATTCTAATTCAGAATGGTGGCTGAGAGAATAATTTGGGGGAACAGCAACTGAGGGAGATTGCTGATTAATGTCAACATTTTCCAAAAACTAAGAGGTGAGGTTAACTGCAGGGAAAAGGGGAGCAGGCCTGGGGTCAGGGATTTGAAGAGCATACATGCCATGTCTTTAAAGTAATCCTTACTTTCTGTGCCATCTGCTTCTACTTGCTCTTCTCTGGGTTTCTGTTTAAATTTCATGTTTCCAAAGTACAGGATGGCTCCAGTGAGTTTATAGGATCCGTACTTCTCATCAGGAAGAAAGCCCAAAATGTCCATGGCTTGCTGTAAAAAGAGAAGCAGATGGCCAAGTCTTCATTTGCCTAATGGCTGCAGTAAGCACCTCACCCCCGCTGTGTGTCACACCTCCCTCCACTCAGTGGGCTGTGGGCTGCCAGGAAGACAGATCACCACAGCCCTGAAGTGAAGTGTGACAGCTCTGTTCAAAGCAATGCAAATTGGCCCTGTTGGTGCTTGGTCACCCGCAGTCTGCTTATCCCTTTAAAAGAGAATTAGGAAGCCTTATGACTTGACTTGTTTAATTTCCAGTAGTTTTAGAACTTTCCTCGGCTGCCCTGCCCCCAGCCTCTCCTTTCCAATAATCTATCATTAACTGGCTATATGAGCTAAATTATTTTGCCTTTCATGGTTATGGAAGAAAGTAGCACCATATCTGATAGGTTGCTTATTTCTGGGATCCCATATGTTCTCCCAACTTTATTCCAGATACATTTTAAAGACTGGCAAAAGGAAGTATTTAAGAAAAGAAAAACCATGTCACCAAAGAACAGCATCCTAGGAAGCCACTGCACATGGTAAGAAGTGTGTTCTCACACACTCCAGGAGGATGGAAATCGGTACAATCTTTCTAGTGGTTAATTTAGAATATGTATCAAGAGACTATAAAAAATTCATAATCTTACCTAGTAATTTCACTTTTAGGAATCTAGCATAAGGTGACTCTGATATATAGAAAAAGCACTCACCAACAAAGACATTCACCACAGTAGGAAAAAAAAAACAAACCCACAACCTTGAGTCTAACAGTAGGAGAATGATTAAATAAACTATAGAATTAATGTCTGATAAAATATTAAGTATCCATTTAAATGTTTATGAAGTTTGTAATAACACTAAAAATGCTTAAGAATAATCAAAAACGCAAACGATATATCACATAGCATACGCAGTATAATTATAATCTTTGATTTAAAAAAAACCACCAAAACAACTATGTAACAACAATCCCAAATAGAAAAAAAGACTAAAAACAGTGGTTGTCACTGAGTTGAAGCATCTTCCTACTATTCCATATGTACCGAAGTCACTATATTGACAAAATAAATAAGTATAAAACTTTGGACAGAAACCATCCTGGAGGGGCTCCTTCCACTCTCCACCCCCAGGGGAAGGAAGGTCACTTCTCCAGGACCCTTTGGAAGAGAGGAGATCTGAGATGCTTTCTTTCATTTCTCATTGCCATTACCAGACTTTGATAACTAACAAGCCTTACATCTGTGGCCAGCAATTCTTCAGCATCATCCGAGCTCTCCAGAGCAACTGCTCCATGAGAGCAAAAGTGAAAGTCAGAGGGATTTTCAGACACCAGGAGCATATCTGCAGTGGGAAAACCATCAGTTAAACAGCTTAAAGAAATCCACAAGGCTTTAGAAAATAAGTGACCAATATTCACAGTTTACTCTTACGGCTTACAGCATACTTGTAAACGAGCCAAAATAAAATCCATATTCTACACCCAAACCTCTGCAATCAATTTCTGCCCTCTATTAACTTGTCAGTCATGTGTTAATGCCTCCCAAGAGAAGACCAGGCAGGCCAAATCTGAAAGCAGATTCAATTGCAGCAGCTTGAATTGGTGTGCAAAAAAAAGATAATGCATGTTGGCGAAACTTTGAAAACAGGAATTTGGCCTAGATACGTGGTTGAGGGCCAGAGGACAAAAAGTGGTTTGTAAATTATAACAGGCCTGAGCTTCAAAAGCTAGGAAGCAGGCCGACCCTGGGGTCAGCACCCAGGGAACATTAGCAGTGTAATCCTGTCACATCATGTCCTCCCTATTAGGAGGCTGAGTCTGTCTTTCAAGGGATCCATAAATCAGCTACTGTGTTCAGTGCTGCACCTCTGATATGTCTAAGACTCCTGACGTGATTCACTTAGTCAGGAAGCATAATGCAGGCTGAAGCCAAGGCAAGCTGTCAGCAGCACATCTGCAACCGAAGTGGCCAAATCACATTAACCTCTTAAAGCCTGACACTCGCTCCCAGTGGAGTTTTTTGAGCCAATCAGAGTTTTGTTTAGCACTCAGTGAAGTGAGGCTCTATTATCCTGAACCCCAAATCTCAGAAACAAAGAAATTGGGCTACGTGAATGTTCATAGCAGCTCTATTTGGAAACAACCCAGATGTCCATCAATAATTAACAAAACATTGTCTATCCACACAATGGATTATTATTACTTAGCAAACAAACGAATGAACTATGAATATGTGCTACAACATGGAAGGATCTCAAAATAATTATGCTGAGTGAAATAAGCCAGAAAAAGAAGAGTATATACTGTATGATTCCATCTTATAAAATTCTAGAAATGCAATCTAATCTATAGATTGCAGAAAGCATATTAGTGACAGAAAACATATTAGTGGTTTTCTACGGACTGGGTTAGGAGAGGAGGGCTTGAGGAAGTGAGAATGGGCAGGAGGGAGGGATTACAAGAGATAACGAGAAAACTTTTGAATGGATACGTACATTATTTTGATTGTGGTGATGGTTTCACCTCATAGATACATATGTCAATACTTACACTTAGGTCAATAATACTTTGATAAAGCTATTGGATAAAAGTAATTGGGCTAGCCCAAAAGAAATCAGGCTGAATGCAAGTACAATATATAACTTAAATAGAAATATAATTCATAATAATTTTTTAAAGTATTTACTTCAATGGTGATTCAAATGTCCCTGAAATGTTACTACTTCTCAGGAATCTCCTTATATTCTTCCTTATGCTTCACTTTATATCAACAAATATTTGTTTGAGATCCAATAATATGCCAGGCATTATTGTAAGTTTTAGGGATATATTAGTGAAAAAAAAATCCCATTCCTGCCCTCATAAAGCTTATATTCCAACAGGAGGAGACAGAAGTAAAAAAAAAAAAAAAAAAGAGTAAAATATTTGACATGTAAGATAGTAATTGCTATGGAGATAAATAAAAGCAAGGAAAGGGAGTAAAATGTGTTGGAGATGCAGAGTTGCAGTTTTTAATAGGGTGATCAGGGAAGGCCTCCACAAGGTCAAGTCTGAGATATGGGAGAGAATCATGGATAAGTAGGGAAAGAATGTTCCAGAAAGAAAAAAGCCAATGCAAAGGCCCGGGGTGGAAGGTTGCCTGGGATTTTGAGAGGCTACAGTTGGTCAAAGAAGGGGTAGATCATGAGGTCAGAGAGGCATCAAGAGTGTCTCACAGGCTATGTTGAGGATTTGGGCATTTCTGGTCTATGTGAGCTATGAAGCCATTACAGGTTTTTGAGCAGAGGAGTGACATGATCTGATTTTTTTTTTTTTTTAATTTACTATGGCTGCTGGTTAAAGACAGAGGGACAGGGTGGGAGCAGGGATACCAGGAAAGGGTTAATTCAGGAGGGAGATGATGGTACTTGACTGGGAGAATAACAACAGACACGGTGAGAAGTAGCCAGAGCTTGGGTTTTGAAAGTAGAGTCAACAGGATTTGCTGATGGACCAAATGAGAATAATGTGGGAGAAAGGCTGATCAAGGATAACTCCAAGGGTTTGTGCCCAAGCAAGTGGAAGGATGGAGATGCCTTCAGCCAACCTGGGAAACACTGTGGTAGGAGCAGGTCTCGCGGGGTGGAGTTCAGGAACTAGGCTGTAGGCATATGAAGTTTGAGACGCCTATTCAACATCCAAGCAGAGACATAAAAGAGTCAGTTAGCTATCAGTCTGAAATACTAAAGAAAAGTCTGGACTTATGATCCAAATTCACAAGTCATCAGATAGAAATGTTTAAAGCGGTCAGTCTAGATGATCTATCACCACAAGATAGAGCCAAGGACTGAGCTCCAGGGCACTCTGAAGTCATGGACTGGATGAAAGAGAGAAACCTGCAAAGCTATGCCCAGAGATTTAGGAGAGAAACAAGGGAGGGTGGTATACTAGAAGCCAAGAGGGGGAGATTTTCAAGGAAGAGGGAGTCAGCAGGGGTATCAAATACTGTCCCGACTGTATACTGTCAATAATCTCTCTATATATTCTATTGCAAGGTTCATTCATGACTTTACTGATGACTCTCAAATCTACATTTATTTTCTGAGCTCCAGACCTAGTCTCCAACTTCCCATTGGACATTTCAATGTGGACGGCCATAGGTAGCTTAAACCCGACATTACCACAACCAGATCGATGATGTTTTCCTTATCTTCCCTGAAGCTATTCCTCTTCTGTGGTTCCTTATGCCAGTGAATGTCACCACCACACCCAGTGCTACATCTGAGTGCTACAATGTCCTGTCCCTTCACCTCCTTCACAGCTCAGATACAGACATCATCTCCATGTCTTTCAAATCAAAGCATTTGTTTAATCTTTTTTCTCTACCATAGGTATATGCTATGGGAGGACGTAAGGATACAAAACTAAAATAGTCCTTTCCCTCGAGGAGGCTAGAGGAATCACACACCTAAACAGTGCAGGAAACACTGCTTTGTGTCTTTAGGCGGTGGGGCATGTTTCAGTGGCTGACTCGTTAAAAAAAAAAATCTACTTTCCAAGATTGCTTCGCCACGAATTACCTGTTAGATCATTCTAGATCAACCTTTTATAGAATTTTCATTTTACTCTCATGTTTATTATGTCATTTTTGATCATTTTCATCCTGGTCATGATGATCAAATGTGCTATATCTGACATTATTTTCTGCATGGTAAATATAGGAAAATGGAAGGCTAGAAAGGCTCACTACTTGCCCAGGGTCAAATTAATGATAAAATGAATATAGAACACAGTCTCTAGTGTTTCTGTTAGACTACGCCACCCACTACTGAGACCTGTATGAGTAAACATGACGGGATTCCATTTCCTCCTTTGTCATAGACGGAAGGAGGGTCTTACTTCTGTGCAAGCTCAACACTGGACAAACACAGAGGGAGACAGAGCAGGGGGCAAGAACGCCACATGCCCAAGGACGAGAGGACCAGGTGGAGGAAAGAGCCAAGATTCAGGAGGGGGCTGGTAATAAGACAGAATGGTGAGCCCAAGTGCTATATATGCATTTCTCCCTCAGCCTCTCCCCGCTTCCAGATGCATCATTTCTGCACGTCACTCAGCACGCCCGATGGACTTTCCTTCTATCTCCTTACAACCGGAAACATGGCTGCCGCAATGGTAACCATTCCCTGGAGCAGCTGCCCTCAGCATAAAGTGGTGGTTCCAGAGAATGTCAAGGCTAGAAGCATGAATGAGGAACTCTGAAAGGCCTTTAGATCAAACATCTCCCCCACCCTGGGCCTTATCAAAACTTATTTTCAAGGAACAGTAAATTTTAACTGGTTTGAGGCTTGAGGATATCTCAGAGGAGTATCATGTAAACGGGGATTCCTTTATTTAATTAATTTCTTTCTATCGCGGGAAATGGCCTTGAGAGAATGAGAAAAAAAACTAAATGCATTTTTATGAGACACTATTGGAGTCAGAGAGACTGTCTAGGCCAGTAAGGGCCCACACGGAAGATTGTTGACCAGGCTGGGGCACCTGGAGGATGGGAGGAGGCAGACGGGGAAAGGGGGTGTGTCAGGAAGTTTGGGGGTAGGGCAGAAAGAGAGGGGATGAGGGGATGCTAAAGGTAAAAGTCAACTGCTTCACAATTCCAAAAAGTGCAGGTGTCAACCGTTATACAGGCTCATTTCTATGGCCCACTCTCCAGTAGGAGATGCAGAGAACCCATTAAGGGTGAGTGTTTTATCACTCAAGGCTTTGTTTCATGTCATCCTGACATTAAATTTTACTTTCTGAATGGCTGAATGTTCTCCAAGACAGTGCTCACTATGGAAAGGAGTGAAGCTGACACTGGGCCAAAAATAAACAGTTTAGGATCTCACAAATGAAGTTCTGTAGCTAGTGCCTCTATGCCACATCACCCGTCATTACCTGTTCCTCAGTGCTGCCGTGTACAGCTGAAGAGGTTGTGCACTGCCCAACTTCAGAAAGAATCATTCACATAGTCTGTGGTTTGAATTGCATTCTCTGGAGTTGGGAAGCACACAATCTGCACAATCATACACACATCTTATGCCCGCTAATAACCAGTGGGGAGAAAGTGAGTAAAGATATGAGACTAGTTCAAGAGAGACTTAATGGGTAAAGAGGGTAAACTGAATATGCTCCAGAATAGGAGGTCCCGACTCTGACCATTTCCTTCCCCAGAGGCATTCAGGGCACCAGTAGACATTCTCAGGCGCACCTCTTGGCAACCACCACTGTGTATTACTGTCACTTTATGGAGTGAGTTCTCAGAGTATTAGGCAAAGTGTCAAGGATTCTAAGAGTCAAGGACTTGTTTCCTGACCTCCCCTCCTGAAGTTTACACAACAGTTGAATAGCAAGAGTGAGCATGATAAATAAATATAAAGAAAAAAATCAAATAAAAGAAGAGAAAAAGGAAGATATATGCCAGACCAAGATATACAGATGATGCTGAGAACTAAAGGATTTCAAGGAGCCTTATCTGAAGGGACTGGGGAAGTGGGTTCTAGCTGTACCTGGAACAAGGATCAGCCTTAACTGAAAGGAAAGGGGAGATGAGATCTTCCAGGCCAGGTAGAGGTTAAATGAGGACTGGCTCTGGGATGACACATCACTCCATTTCCTTGGCTCCTTCAGTGGGTGGCCAGCCTCTGCTGTCATTTTTCACACCCGATTCGTTTGTCATACACAAATCCTCCTATTTTTGGAAATTTGGACACAGTCCTCATACTGCTAAGCTCTGCCCTCTTGTGTCACTCCTCAGGACACTCTAAAGCTCTTCTTTGGCAGCCATGAATAGAAAGAGTTTAAAATTTTTAAATACCCCCAAAGAATGACAATTAGTGCCATAAACAAATGAACTGACAATACCCAACCTGCACCACCAGATGTCAGCCTTTGTACACTAATCAATTTCAGCAGCCCACAGACTGACCAAAGTACATGAATTCATGATAAGCATGAATTTTCCATAGCAGCCCAGTCTTCAGATGGTTCTATTAGTAAACAGAGAAGCTCCAAAAAATCTTGCAGTCACTGTTGGCACTCACATTGGACCCTATGTGTCAGATACCCTGCACAGCATAGAAATGAGTGTCAAGAATGTTAGATTTGGCAGGGCTAGTCAAAGGAAGACCAAAAAAAACAACAACAACAAAAACCCAAAAACAACCTGTTCCAGGGTTAGGTAGAGGGAAGGTGGGAAAGAGAGTAGATGCTGCTTTCTTATCACCAGCTGCACCCATGGCAAAAATAACTGTCCAGTTTGTAGAGCTTTCTCCATTTGGTGAGAACAATTTGGAGTTGAAGACCATGTAGTCAAAATGCTGCTGGATTTATACCATACTTCATCTAGGCATAATGAGCTGGGGGGGATTGTTCCCCATCAATTTGCTCACCTGGATCTCCAATCTCATCCCACAGTCACTCCTGTGGGAGTACCGTTGTCCTCAGTGACAGATGCAATACCTTTGAAATCCAATCAGCTTGTCAATCTCCCCTTCCAATGACTTTCCATAGCACTCGAGATGTAAACTCTCGTCATAACCTGGAAGGTGCTGCTTGGTCTGACCCAGCCTATCTGCCCGTACATTACACCCTCCACCCCTCCATTCTGCCCCCCACGATGGCCATTGTTCTATTCCAAGAATAAGCCAAATGCATTCCTGCGTCAGGGCCTTTGCAATCACTGTTACTTCCTCCTGGAAATTTCTTCCTGGAAATCTTTGCCTACTTGTTCCCTTACTCATCCAGGTGTCTGGAAAAACATTGCCTTCTTCTTCCCCGCCACCTCCCTTGCCAAGAAGCTTTCGGGATCTTAGTTCCTTAGTTCCCTGACCAGGGATCAAACCCGGGCCCCTGCAGTAGGAACATCAAGTCCTAACCACTGGACAGCCAGGGGATTCCCAAAACATTGCCTTCTTAGAGAAGTCTTATCTGACCCTTCTATCTAAAATATAACCTCCTGGGGAGTTCCCTGGTGGCCTAGTGGTTAGGATTCCAGGCTTTCACTGCCGTGTCACCTGGGTTCAATCCCTGGCCAAGGAACCGAGATCCTGCAAGCTGTGTGGTGCAGCCAAAAAAATAATAATGAAATAAAATAAAATAGCAAAGGAAAACATAAAAAAGATGAAAAGACAACCCTCAGAATGGGAGAAAATATTTGCAAATGAAGCAACTGACAAAGGATTAATCTCCAAAATTTACAAGCAGCTCATGCAGCTCAATATCAAAAAAACAAACAACCCAATCCAAAAATGGGCAGAAGACCTAAATAAACATTTCTCCAAAGAAGATATACAGATTGCCAACGAACACATGAAAGGATGTTCAACATCACTAATCATTAGAGAAATGCAAATCAAAACTACAATGAGGTATCACCTCACACCAGTCATAATGGCCATCATCAAAAAATCTACAAACAGTAAATGCTGGAGAGGGTGTGGAGAAAAGGGAACACTCTTGCACTGTTGGTGGGAATGTAAATTGATACAGCCACTATGGAGAACAGTATGGAGGTGTCTTAGAAAACTAAAAATAGAACTACCATATGACCCAGCAATCCCACTACTGGGCATATACTCTGAGAAAACCATAATTCAAAAAGAGTCATGTACCACAATGTTCATTGCAGCTCTATTTACAATAGCCAGGACATGGAAGCAACCTAAGTGTCTATCGACAGATGAATGGATAAAGAAGATGTGGCACATATATGCAATGGAGTATTACTCAGCCATAAAAAGAAATGAAATTGAGTTATTTGTAGTGAGGTGGATGGACTTAGAGTCTGTCATACAGAGTGAAGTAAGTCAGAAAGAGAAAAACAAATATCGTATGCTAACACATATATATGAAATCTAAAAAAAATTTTTAAATGGTCTAAAGAACCTAGGGGCAGGACAGGAATAAAGATGCAGACATAGAGAATGGACTTGAGAACACGGGGAGGGGGAAGGGTAAGCTGGGACGAAGTGAGAGAGTGACATGGACATATATACACTACCAAATGTAAAATAGATAGCTAGTGGGAAGCAGCTGCATAACACAGGGAGATCAGCCCGGTGCTTTGTGGCCACCTAGAGGGGTGGGATAGGGAGGATGGGAGGGAGACGCAAGAGGGAGGAGAATTGGGGATATATGTATATGTATAGCTGATTCACTTTGTTATAAAGCAGAAACTAACACACCATTGTAAAGCAATTATACTCCAATAAAGATGTTAAAAAAATAAAATAAAACAACATCATCCAAACCCCATTTCACTCCATCTCCTCACCCACTTTATTTTTCTCTATAGACCTACCATTCTCTGAAATTACATATTTCTTTGTTAACTTGTTTGTTACAGTCTTCCATACTAGAATGTAAGCTCACGAGGGCAGGGACCTGTGGGTCTTGTTTACTTCTCTATCCTCCATGCTTAAAAAGCAGTGTATACATAGCAGCCCCACAATAAGTATTTGTTGAGTGAATACAAGAAGTTCGTTCTCTTACCCTACAAGTTGCTTTTCCATTTCTGTTCATAGCACTACTTTTATCCTAGTCATATTACCAAACTTGGGAGTATTTTTGACTCAACACTTTCCCTCATTTCTACATTTTATCATTGTCTAGACTTTTCTATTCTTCCATGAGCCCATCCCCTTGCCCTCTATTCCCACAGACAGTGCCTTAGACAATTGTCTTGTCATCTCATCCTGGGACTATTGCAATCACTTCCCTCAGTATTTCTGCCTCCAGTCTATCCTGCCCATCACACCAGCCTAACTGCCACTGCCCTCAACAAATTACGACCTCCTATTACCCCATCCCGCCCCACAAAACACAGGAACACACACACATACACACACTCACACACACAACACCCTCCCAACTTCCTGAGTTCAGACACCATCAGAATAAAATCTCTACTATTCCTCTATGAAAATCCTTTCCTCCAGTTCATCTGGTCTCTCTGTTCCCTGATCTTGCCTTGCCTTTTCCTGACATTGTGTACACTGTTCCTCTTACCGGAAATACCCTCCACACATTACTCTGGTTACATCCCCTTCCCATTCTCCATATCCCAACCCAAGTCCTCCTTTCTTTATAAAACTCCCATTAACCACTTAACACCATGGTGATGTCTCCCACCTCTGGCCTCTGGTCTCTAGCACCCACTTAAATGATTAGTGGTTTTAATCATTTAAGGCTTTAAAATTATCTAATGCTTTTTACACACAAACACACACACACAAGCATGTGTGCACACATGCATACACACACATTCATTTACCTCTGCTGGGCATCCTACCCACCTCCAAATACTACCAAATTGAAAAAAAGTGCTACCATTTACTCTCTACCCATGTAAAATTACAGAACATTGGTTCTATAATTGGTTCAATTTCTTAAGTTTTAGGATGAACAAACTGAATCCTAAAGAGTCTAGGAGACATTAAACAGCACTTTTCCAGTTCCAGTAATCTGACTATTGTCTGTTGTTTTAGAATGAACTTCAGCTCCAGAATAATACACTTACCATGAAGTTCTTTTTTCCCAGACAGAATTTGATAGAATATATGGTAGTTCCTCTCTCCAGGCTGCTGGAAAACCACCCGGGATTTTTCAAGCAAATCTGCATGATGAGACATGAGTAAAGATTCAAACGTAGGTGTAGAAGAAAAGTAATTAGACAGTGCTGTGGCTACTTACAGTTGTCGATGTCTGCAGATGACAGCTTGCCTCTGGCACAAAAGTGCATCCCGATGAACTTGCCCTGGGTGGACACAGAACACAGCCTCCTATTGAAACATTCCAAGCAGTTGCAATGGCTTCATTACACACATCACTCCCAAAGTGATTACTTGCCCCAAAGTTAAAAAAACGCAACATGGGTCTGTGATGGCACCAGTTAATGTCGAGAGGCAGCTGGGGTGTCATCAGGACTAGCCGTGGTCCTGGAGTCTAGCCTCAGACCTGCTGATTGCTGGCTGTGTCTTCTTTTTTTTCTTTTTTTTATTGAAGTGCAGTTGATTTAAAATGTACTAGTTTCAGGTATACCGCAAAGTGATTCAGTTATACATACATATATATGTATGTGTGTGTGTATATATATATATATATATATTCTTTTTCAGATTCTTTTCCAGTACAGCTCACTACAAGACACTGAGTATAGTTCCCTGTGCTATACAGTAGGTCCCCATTCATTATCTATTTTATATATAGTTATGCGTATATATTAACCCCAAACTCCTAATTTATCCCCGCCCCCTTGGCTGTTCATTCTTGCTTGCATTATAGAATCTCTCTGGGCCTCAGTGTTCTTATCTAAAAATGAGAAAAATAATATCTGCTTGGTGTATTCTTCCATTTATTAAACAGACATTCGTTGAGCATCTGCTATGATCCAGAAAACCTGCTAGGCACTGGAGATACCACATTAGAAAAGTAGGTGTGTTCATGGCTCTTCTAGATTCTAGGTGTAAGCAGCTAATGTAACAGCTCTAATGTAGGAATATTTGGTATGTTTTGAAATCAAAAGAAAAGGCAGTTGTGCAGGAGTGTAGCAAGTAAGAGAAAAGGGGGCAGAAAACGGAGTCTGAGTATAGGCAGGCAGCAGGCACCATATCAGGTAAACCATGTGGCCACAGGAAGGAATGGGGTTTTATTTTGTGCTGAGAAGACATTGGGAGGTTTTAAGCGAAGAGTAACATGATCTGACTTGTGTTTTAAACACAACTTTGACATGAATAATAGATGGGGCTCCCTTCCTTCCCTGCCAGTGAAAAGCCATAAGATAGGATCTAGTGGGGCAGAGAGTCTGCCCAGAAGTGACAGAGCCCAGGTGCATCAAGACACAGCCAAGGAGGCAGTCCAGGGGGCTAGAGCCCACAGGATGAGGATGTTGGTGCAGAGGGGAAGACAGACTGGTAGACGTGTACCCATGCGAGGAAGGAATCAGACCAGGACTGCAGCCAGGCAAGAGAAGGAGAGCGGCCAATACAAGGTGATTAAGCCATTAAGTTAAAAAATGCAGGCTACTGGGAGTCACACACACAAACATACGCATGTATATATATACACATATACGTGCACATATGTGTACCTCTCTGCATGTGTACATTTACATATAAATATGTGTATTGTCAACTGAAAAAAATGCACAACCTAAAAGTTGAGAACTATGTTTATTCGGTGGACTTTCTGAGGGCTTAAGCCCAGAAGACAGCCTCTCAGGTAGCTCTGAGGGGCTGCTCCGCAGAGGTAAGGGAGGTCCCTGGATATATAGGAGTTTTTACAACAAAAACCAGGTAGTTAGAACATTGAAAGATTACTGCTAATTAAAGAAAATCAGACATCTCAAGTTAATGAATTTAGTGCTTTTCTATGTATGGGAAGATGCAAGAGTCCGGCTCACTGAAATTGTTCCTTTGATATGCACCTTAACTATCTAGGGCCAATATCTTGCTTTTCTCCAACCTGAATCCCCTCAGGGTGCACAGTGGTGGGGTAGGGGGCGACTACAGTGGCTGATGGCTTGATGGCTGCAATATCCTTTTTTACTGATATGGCAGGTGACATTCTTCGTTCATAGTATACATACAGAGTATTAATCAAAAGAATTTAACCTGGATTTCTTGATTTTTTGAACCCCCTCTTCTCTTTCCTTCTCCCTTCTTTCCTTCCTTCTTTCCATTCATCCATTTTGTTTACTTTGCTTTTCTACTTCTTTCTTTCCTTCTATCCTTCCAACTTTTTTCTTGTTCTTGGTCTTTTTCAGTTGCTTTCTTTCCTTATTTACGTTTCTTTCTACTTACTGTTCTTTTCTTTCTTCCTTTTCTTTTACTCTCTTCCCTTTCCTTTTTCTTCCTTTTTTCCCTCTCTCTCTTCCATCCTTCCTTTTGCCCTCTCGGTTTTTTGGGGTTTTTTTTCAGCTTTCTTTCTTTCATATTTAAGCGGAAAATCCCTCCACATTCTAACAAATCCCAAATCTAGCAGTTGTTTTATTGCCCAGTATTAGTACCTGTTATGCAGCCAGACATCGCAAGCAGATGCAAGTGTAGTCAGGGCAACTCTAAGGCTTTGGAGGGAAAACAGCCAAATCAGCAGGAGGCTGTTATTTAATTATGCCTAGAGACTCAAACAGGAAGCCTTCTGCAAATTTCCTTGTAAATTATATAGTGGCTCCCTGCCACTCATTCTTGGCATAAAACGGATTAGTGAAGCTTGAGTTTGAAATCCAAATCCTTCTTCTATCATGGGACTGCTATTTATCAAAAGCTACTTTAAAAAGTGCTTTCTCCCCGTGCCCCCCCAAAAAATCCTCAATGAAAAATATGCGGGGGCAGGGAGGCCATAGGCAAGAGTAGAAACAATAATTGTAGTAAGTGAATTTGGAAGTGCTTACTAAAATGACTTATTACAAGGAGTATAGGAAATTATGAAGGAGAAAGTATTTACAGATCTGTAAAATGTACTAAAATATAAAACATTATTAGAATTTGCTGAATGAGCTTCCCTACTGGGAGTAGAAAGGAATTTGAAACTATTAAGATAAATATTTTTTTCCTGAAACTGACCAAACAGCAGAAGCTTCTCAAGTACATATTTCTATGTATTTTTAATTGTCTTAATGATGAAACTGGCGGACTTCCTTGAGGAATCTAATATTATGAACATTAATCAATAACCTTCTTTGATGTTCTAAAAATTTTTTTGGATCTGTGTGCTCAGGCATGAATTTTACCATTTGCTAAAAACTAAAGACTCGGATATATTGCTCAATCATGTTACTTACAAAGCTAGAGGAGTTGTCATTTCTCAGGGTTTTGGCATTTCCAAATGCTTCCAAGACAGGATTCACTCATTTGATGTGATTTTGTAGAGTCCCCTGGGATACAGGTAGGAGAAATACAGCTGATGAAACTTTTCCCAGAATTCTGTAATATGGCAAGCCCTCCATACCCAGGTCAAAACTCATTCTTGTTTAGGTAACCAGTTGCCAAAAACGACTTCCAAATTTGGTGATGAAAGGTTATTTTGGAATGGGAACTCAAAAATAGATGGATGAAAGATTGATAATATATGAGGCCCCATGACTTTTGTGGGAGTTCATTTATTTGCAATGCTTCTCTTTTGGTTGGCATTGGCCTGAGTAGGAAAAGAAAACTGATATTTTACCAAAGTAAACAACAACAACAAATACCATAGCCTATTTCCAAACCTCGTTCCATATATTCCCCCTCATTGCTAATCTGCCTCTCTTCCCATTCAATCCTCACACCTGGAAATTTATCCAAAAATAACACAGCAGATGTGGCATTATTAAATTACATTTTTGCTTGCTATTATTCCTAAGTAACCTAGAGGTTCATACCAAGCAGTGACTTGAAATGGTATTATTGGTCTTGAATTTGAATCATATTGGCTCCAGCTGATGGGCCAAAGCAGGTCACCTACACTGAGCAAGTCCTAATGACCACTTAGCACCTAAACTGCAACATAGCTTTGTTTTTTTCCAGTCAGCCTCAAAGATACATTTTATGGGGGGCATTTCATAATACGTGGTATTTAAGAATTTATAGATTTACAAATACTATATTCCTTCTATATATTATGGGTCTACTGTCCTTTAAATAAATAAAAGGGCTATATAAGCAAAATTTTTCAGAGAACTTTTATGTATTATGTATTGTGTTATGTATTATCATCAGGCTCAATGGTTAGACCAAACAAACAAATGCACACAAAACAACCTAAAATGTACACACAAATGAAGTAATATCTAGTGAATAATAGAATTCAATGATACCTAGAGAAATCAATCAAATTCAGGAATGTGGTGGTTGGAAAGAAACTTTCTATGGTGTGGAAATTGGACTAGATTGCTATTTTGATATACTTCTTATCCTGCAAATACAGCAGGAAACATCTAGGATCATACTGAAAAAGCAAAGCAGCAATGTCAGACATAGATGAGAGGCTCCAACAGCTCAGTAACTCATTGACTTTGAGTTTTGCTCAGCATTATCTAATCTTATTTTGCATACCAACTCTCATGGTCTAGGTATCCTCAGATTATTACCATCAAGCTGTTAATGGAGCTAAACAAAGGCTAAGCTAAAGCAAAAATTACCAAGGATAAAAATAATTAGAGAAAGAGAGAAGGTAAAGTTTTCAGAACCTAGAATGTGATTGAAGTTGAGGGTACATCCATTGGGCATTTGGGATTTGGTCCAGAAGTTAGTGGTAAAGGAAGCAGAGTTCTTTCTATTGGTACATATTGGAGGGATTCTGACATCTCACAGTAGCTAGAGAAATACCACAAAGAAGATATTCAATATTAAGAAATATCAAAAGTGGCCATTCAAGGCATTGGTAACCCTAGTTTTGGGGGAAGGTGGTTTGGATCTTAAGTAGCTAATTCTCAGAGGGTCCAAGCAACAAAGATCAGGCCAGTAAATGCCCCTTGAAACAGATCTGAAACAAATTATGTAATTTAATGTTTTCGGGTTATTGGTTCAGAGTACTTGATGATCCTCCCAAGAGGCAAAGGAAAAATGGGGAAAAAGAATTTTCTATAATTTTTTAATTGTTCTATGGTGCGGTTTCCTCCTTTCTCCCCATAAGTGATCGGGGCAGAGCCTCCATGATTAGCAGATAGGGCCACCCAACTTTTCTGCCAAGATGTATAAACACTTACTGGCTTTTCTCTGGATTCACCTGTGGTTGCTATGGTGGCAAAGTACTGGATAATATGTTTGGTGTTCACAGTCTTTCCAGCACCAGAATCTCCTCTATGATTGGAAATTCAATGACGCAGTTAACTGGTTCAGATTATAAATGCAATGAAAGATAAATAATTTTAACCATATAAACTAAGGCAAGAGGGAAAGTTTTATAGAAAAGTGGAACTTAAGAGGGAACTTGAAGGAGATGCAGACATTTAGTTGGTTGGGAGAAGGAGAAGGACATCTCAGGCTGGAAAAACATCATGAGCAAAAATCTGGAGTAGGGAAAGATCAAAGACTTTATAAAAATAAGAAGCCTGTTCCTCATGGTCCTGTTAACAGAAAGCTGAAGAGTATCTTTGCTAATTAGAGATAGGTCTCCTCACCACCAACTGTTCAGGAGATTGTCACATATGAAGGCTACCATCACACGGACCTGGCCTTTACCTTTGATAATCAGCTAACTTTGTAATGTGGAGAGGACACAACGGTGAATTTATAGCCTCTCACCCAAAGCATCATAGGATCAAGGCCTGCCTTTATCTGCCTGAAACTCCAGAAAACAGTCTATCCTCTCTGCAAAGGGCTGAACTTGAACCACCCTTCTAGCTCTAAGATTCTGAGACCTATTATTTTTCTGGGGTTGGCTGAAGCCAATGGACAGCCCACCACATGAGGCGGCATCATCACTGCATAGGAAGGGCAAGAACTTGAGCATTTGACCGCTTCTCGAGTCCCAGCCTCTCCCCTCAACCACCATGTTGACAGTTCACCTGGCCAGCCAATGCTCTTCCCATCAAAATTAACATACAGTATGGTATCAGTGAAATCCTTTCCATCCTTCTTCTTCACTCCCTTTTCTTGTCCCTCTAAGCTTCACCATCTTTTAGTTCCCACTACTTAAGGTACCTTGGCCTGCCCCATTCTGGCTGCTCACAACAGCATGTTATCTATTCTGTGGTCTTACCCACTGGACTTTCAGTCTTTCCGCCCAGTTAGCCAGACCAGAGAACTTTGAAAATGATCATTTGGACAGGGAGCTCTCTCCATCAAGAAAATGACTAAGACCAGCATGTGCACCGCAGGTTCCAAAGGATCTTCTAAAATAGGAGGCAGCCTAGCTGGCACCATATTTGGCTAATCACTGACTAAAGTGTTATGACAATTTCCTATCTTACTCTTGCCTAGAATGTATTCTGTATCTAAAGAACAACAATTCAAAGGCAGTGAATTTATGTTTCATATCCAGTGAAATGTAAGTGTCTGTTTCGATGGAAACTCTCACCACTGGCCAAAAAGAAAAAGCAAGGCAAACACTTAACGTGAAGAGTACAGACTGATTCTTTCAATCTACAAAAGAAAGGAAAATGTCAGATCATTCTTCTACCAGAGCTGCCATGTATTGGCATGAACTTATTCAACATTTCCTTGGTTACGGTTTGAAGTCAGACACAAGGAGAAGGATTTGCTCTGTATACAGTTAGAAAAAATACCATTTCAATGGTACAAAGTAAAATAGATTTTCTCTTGACTCTATGTAGGCCAGTCATAAGATCATACAAATTCTATCACTCTTTCCTTGCTCCAAATACAAATGGTAAATGACGAATGGTTGACATATCGCTATTTTAAGCCTTTTATTAAGCCTAGTGTAATAATAGCTACAGAATAACCTCTTTGTGCCAGACATTCTAGCAGGTACTTTTTGTAATAAAAGCTGACATCTACAGGGGGCTCACTCTGGGCCAGACACGGCTGAGCACTTTCAAGGCATTATCTCACTTAATTTGATATGCGAGCTAATCGTCCCCATAACCCTAGGAGGTAGGCCCTATTTTGCCCACGTTTTATCCAGAAGGAAACGGAGGCTTCAAGTGATTAGGCAACTATAAAGGCCATGCTCCGCTAACAATGCCTACCTGCCTCTTAGTGACACGGAGAAAAAGTAGATCAGGTATTTTTACCCTTCATTTTGTAGGGCAGCCACTTACTGTGAAGCATAACCTGAAAGGCATTACTGGCCACAGCGAAGATGTGAGGGGGAGCCTCTGATCGCCTCTTCCCTTTGTAGACAGCTGCCACTGCTCTGTGTTACACTGGAAGCCACTTTTGAGGGTTGATGCTCACACAGGAGAGACCCGAATATATCTGACAGAAGATCAGAAAAGATTTCCGAAAACAAGTTAGGAATACTGCCAGGTTTGTCAGCTCTTTCAATGTCAGGTAACATTTGCTCGAATATTTACTTATAAAGGAACTAAAAGAAAGAGAGCTTTTGGATTCTTGCACAGCAGCGACTTCTAATAGGAAGAGACAGAACCAGGTTAGAGTAACAAGGGGGCCTGGGATTACCTCTCCCCTGGGAGATCTGTCAACCACTAACTTGTCTGACACACACACACACACACACACACACACACCCCTTTTGAAGACAAGGAGGACGCTGCCAGCAGGCTTGTTGATTTTGGTAACCAGCTCTCAGGCATTTGAGGCCCAAAGCGAATCTGTGCCTCAGCAAGATTAGGAAGCTGATGCTTAAGGCACTGGGGTAGTAGCTCATGTTGGTCACTCAAACCGTGGTGGCTGGACCGTGGCTATATGTGCACGTCTTAACCGCCAGAACCTGTGAACGGGATCTTATTTGGAAAAAGGATCTTTGCACGTGTAATTAAGGTAAGGATCTCGGGATGATATCTGGATGGGCCTTAAATCCAACAGCTAATCACTGTATAAGAGACGCACAGAGGAGAAGGTGATGTGGAGATGGAGGTAAAGATTGGAGTGACGCGGCCACAGGGAATATGCCAAAAGCCACCGGAAACCGGCACAGGTAAGGAATGATTCTCCCCTAGAGGCTCCAGAGGGAGTGTGACTGCTGAGTTTATTTGATCTTGGACTCCGGCCTCTAGAACTGTGACAGAATAAGTTTCTATTGTTTTAAGCCACCTTGTTTGCGGTAATTTTGTTACAGCATCTTAGGGAAACAAAGACAGTCACAGAGTAAATCAGAGCGCCCAGGAGCAAGCTGGCTGCATGGCAAGGCTGCTATAGCAATGGGTCCCAAATGCCATCATCTTTGCCTAATCTGCTCAGTGCAGCTCCCACTGAATAGATTCTGAGTGAATTAAGGAAGCTGAGCAACCAATCATCACCAATTTAATGAGGATGAAAAAAAATTATTCCATTTATTGAGCACTAACTAGGTAACAGGCACTGAACTACATGCTTTACATTCTTTTATTTATCCTCCAAGCTACCATGGAGAGACGGGCATTATTATCCCATTTTACGGATAAGGTGACTTCAAGAAGAAAACTACTAGTGAGAAACAGAGGTGGCATTTGGACACGGGTCTATCATGCTCCAAGCCTCATGCCTTTACTTTAGGATGAAAACCTGTGGGAAGGGATATGAATACTGACCAAATAAAATTGGGGGAACGCTAAGATAATGTCCCTTCCCAGTGGGCATTTCTCAAGGATTATTCTCATATGAGTATGCTTAAATTCAATATCTTTTTCACCCAAAAGACGGCTGGGACATGGCCAATGTGGTGTCAGCATTCTGTTTCAGGAGTGAAGCATATGCGCGTACATAGATCATCCAATGGTTATAGCGCCTCTTCAGGGCGTGCAGCACAGATGCTTTATTGAGGCGAGTCAGCATTGCCATGTCTTCAATCATTTCAAACTCTGGGGGATTCATCTGCTGGATTTCGTCCTCCTTGACACTCAGACTCTTCAGAGAGGAGAAAAATGTAAGATATATTCCCCTATTTCTTCTATGCTCATTCATTTTTGCCATGCATTGAGAAGAACTTTCAAGGAGTTAAGAAAAAGATGCCTCACTAGAGGATGGAGCCAGAGGAAGTTAAACCAACCTGTTTTTTCCAAGAAACAGGTGTTCCTCCGACTCATGTTCTCTCCTTGCCCGAAGATAAAGTTTTTTAAAAGTGTTTTTGTTGAATCAAAATTTTCTAAATTGCAGTGCCCTGATCCTGTGGCTCCTCAGACTCTGATTGCCCCTGAGAGAACACACATTATATTGCACATGATCTAACCCCTCTCTAGATGTCTCAACATATCCTAGAGGTTTAGAAGAAGGAATTTAGAGTGAACGATCAAGGAGGCAGACTCATCCTTCCAGACTTAGTTTAAGACCTATTCTCTTCCTCAAACCTTCCCCAACTCCCCCAGCTCATTATTTTTCCTTCCTTAAGTCTTTTACCATATACATAACCTGTACTATCTTGATAGTATTAACTCTTGTGTATGTTTTAATAAGTGGCTGTGTTAAACTATTTCCCAGCTAGATTATAAGCATCTTAAGAAGTAGTCTAGATGTTTTCTTCTTCTAAAGTTATTAAAGCCCTTATCACAATGCTAAGGACATAGTAGGTACTCAATAAGTATTGATATCTTAATTAATATGGCTGCATTGCTACTACCAAATAGTTGCTTAGAGTTACTCTCAGAAGTTTCCTAACCTCATTTCCTAGAGCCCTTTTCCTTGATTAATGCATATTGGTGTCAGCTGACTGCTCCATTTAATCCCAGTTGGTAATAGCTGCTTCTTCTGAGGCTTCCACACTCTCAATATTCCTGATCTCATTCCTATCCATGGTCTTCTTTGACATTGTTCAAACAGTAATCCTCTTTCTTTTGAGTCCCTTTCAGTTTCCATATTTCATGGACTCCTTCTCTCCCGTAGAATATAATCAGGTCTCTTACATCGAAAACCTCCCCTCAGCTCTGATTCTATTTTTCTCTCCTTTCGTTACCAACTTTAAGTATTACTCTCCACCCACTGGCTTTATTGCCTTTGTTAATGTTACAAAGACCAAAGGTGATGGGAAGTGTAGTCACTTCTAACATCAGGAGGAGGAAGCCTGGAGCCAGGGGGATGCAGAGTGGGGCTGGGGGGAATGGGACCTCCATGAGATGGTGAAAGGTCAAGCAGAACAAGACCACCCACCTTTAGACTCCTCTTTCTACATCATTAACTTATTGCTTTCATGTTCTTCTTCCTATGATTTCTTTCATAGTTGTAACCACATTATATTCACAAATCACCATAAATGCTGTTAAAAAGACAGCAGTTTTAAAAAATGTGCTCAGAAGAACAAACTTCTCATCTAGAGGCCTAATAAAATTGAACTGGACACAATCAAGAAAGTGAAAAGACAACACACAGACTGGGAGAAAATAATTGAATCCCTTAGTTTCCTTATTTAAGACATTCTGAATTTTTCGCTTGCCTAAATATGTATATTCCTATTGATAAGGACCAAGTTCTGCCCTTAATTCCATTAATTAGTTATAAAATCTACCTAACTTGTGATTTTTTAAATGTACAGACACCATCAGGAAGGCATATAAGACACCATAAGTGGTAGTTTTTGAGAGGCCTCCAGAATTTTACAATTCAGATGGCAATGCTTTAGATCATAAATGGTCTAAATTCTAAGATAAGGGCATGAAAAAGACAAACTTTCTTGATAATGATCGTACCTGTTTGTTACAGGATGTGGCTTGTTATGGAGTTGGGAAGGGCAGAATTGGAAGGAGATTGGTGAATTGCATATGGGCAGGAAATCATCTGTAAAATCTATAATGAAGTGTTTATCCAAGTCAGGGCAGAAATAGGGCCCAATTCTCTGCCATGGAGCTGGCAGGCACCTGAGGTCAGTGATGCAGGCAAAGGTTCTGAGAGTAGGCTGTCTGTACAATATTGCCCTGTTGCTCTGAGTACCTTGGTTATAGGGAGAAGGGGTTGGGGACTGTTACAGCCTCACTACACATTCTCTCTATGACCCCTCACAGTCTAACTTATGCCCCAACGCTTGACCTAAGCTTCTCTTTCAAAGGTCATAGGTGACCTCCTAATTCTGAAGATCAAGGCTCTCTCCGAGCCCTAAATCTCTTTCTCTAGCATTTGACATTACTGGCCATTCTCCCATTTCTCGGATCCTCTGACACTGTTCTATTTTTATTCAGATTATCCCACTCTTTCCTGATCCTACAAACATAGCTTGCTTCACAGTTCCTAAGGTCATTATTTACTCCAAGAGGCACCTTTAAAAAAGAACTTGAAATAAGATGGAAGAAGTGGAAAAAGTTGTGCATTCTAGAGTCAATGAGCTTTACCACTGGCAGCCGGTTTACTCTGATTCTTCAATGTTCGTCATTACATCTTTGACAGTTAAGTGGAGGAGCTTCTTAAAGATTAATGAGGGCCCCGCGCGTCTGGGTCGTGGAGCCGTCGGCCGCGGTCTCCTGCGCAGATGGGCTCAGTGGCCTAGCGCCCCGGTCCCCGCCGTCCGTGATGGAGCGCCGAGGCCCGCGAGGGGTCGCCGCCGAGGTTTCCACCAGCCCACAAGCAAGAGCATGGCAGCCATCCCCAGCAGCGGCTCGCTCGCGGCCACCCACGACTACTACCGGCGCCGCCTGGGCTCCACTTCCAGTAACAGCTCCTGCGGAAGTGCCGAGTACCCTGGGGAAGGCATCTCCCGCCACCCTGGTCTCCCCAGAGCTGACCCGGGACACTGGTGGGCTAGCTTCTTTTTCGGGAAGTCCACTCTCCCATTCATGGCCACAGTGTTGGAGTCCCCAGAGCACTCAGAACCAGCCCCGGCCTCCACCGGCATGATCACCTGTGACCTGGCTCGGGAAGCCGTGGGGAAGCAGCAGCCTGGCGGCCAGCCTGGCCAAACCAACTACAGGCCCCCGTCCTGAGTGGCCACCACTGGCTGCCGGGCTTCCTCCCAAGGCGCTAGGCTCATCAGAGCCCCCCCTCCTTCCCCTCCCTGAGAGAGCAGGCTGCAGCCAACAGAAGCAGTTGGGTTTTTAATATCAAAACAGCAAAACACCAAAAAGGAAGTTGAGAGAACTCCACTCTTTACTATCCAAGCCACATGAGAGCCTTCCCGGCACCCCCTAACCTGTGCCTTGCACCAAGTAGAAAATAAACTCCAAGCAGCCAGCTAAAAAAAAAAAAGATTAATGAGTTTTCTAAAGTGTATCAGTGGCATCTCCTACCCCAGGTTTTTAACAAAACAATTGGAGAAAGGACACACCTAATTATTAAATTAAATAGAGAACTTAGTCACCAAAGGGCTGAAATAAAGATTTCTTTACCTTTCCATCTGTTGTCTCAACAATTATTCTGCCATCATCTCCACTCCCTTTAATCTCAGCCTCAACATAAACGTTCTTCACATCATGAATCCAGCATTTCTTCTTCCCTACAGAGGGGAAAAAAATGGACTTTTAACTACAGTCCCTGTAGGAAATGTACATTGAACACTTTCATACTGATGGACATGGTCTCATTTCTGCTAAGTCTGCTTGTTGACCTGGCGTCACCAATATAGGAAGTTGCAAAGTTAGATAAAATCATGAATGCTCACCCTGAAGATAAACCCACATAAGGACTGTTTAGGAGCAAGAAGCGTTTCAGCAAGTGGAGATTGGGAACATTTTGCTACAAGACGGTTACCTGCCAAAGCCTTACCCACCCCTCCCAGTCCCCACACTTACCTCCCACTCACAGCCCCAGGTGCTTGGTGGTTGGCTTGGTGCTCTTACCCTTCCCAGCTCCCCTCCAAAAAACTTCCCTCAGAAACGTCTGGTTGCAACTAAGTGAAAATTTAGGTTAGTGGCCATGTCTGTCTGTCAGGGTTTCTTTAGACCTTATTTTTAACTTTGGAATGAAAGCCTGCTAAGAGAATTATACAGTAGACTTGGAGGGGGGAGAATTGAGGAGAGAGAATACGGATTATTTCTGTCATACAGCATAACTGATTCATATTATTTTTCCCCATATATTATTTTTCTCTCCCCCTGCCTCCTCAACCCCACGTCTCACGCCTTAGCAAAGCAGCCCTCTGCAAAGCGATCAACCAATAAGAGGCTTTGGGTGACACGAGCCAGAATTCTTATGAACGTCTGAGGCAGCTTCTCTTGGCCTCGCTGGGATGCTTCTCAACTCCTCTCCCACCTGAGGCAGATCGCTAGGGAAGATGAATAAGAAAGGGTCTCTTAAAGGAAAGTGAGTCTTACCAGAAGCTCCCAGAAATCCCCATTCACAGCTCCTCAGGTAGATAGGGGGGAGGGGGCAAGGAGAGCATTTGGCTGGAAGAGGGAAAATCTGAGCCCAGGGCTGTGGGATGCACAGGGGAGACCCCACTGCAGCCACAGCACTGGCGGGTAGTGCCAACTCCATCCCACCTCCCCAACACGTGAGTGACAAAAGCTAGCGAGCCTCAGTGCTGCAGGATGGGCGGCCTCGCCAGACGCTCTCCCCAGAGGTGGATGATAGGACCTGAGGACTGAGTGTGGAAGAAGGAGGTGAAGCTGGGCAGCACGCATCCCTCTTCCATCACACTTGTCTCCGAAAAGAATTTCATTGCTCACTACTTTCCTGCCATCACCACCTACACTGTGCTCTCTTTCCCTTTCCCTGGTTACAACCAATTCACCACTCAAACTGCTGGGCAAGAGGATTTTTGTATTCCTATCTGATTGATTTTGCATTTGCTTCTACTTGTTGTTTGCATTTTAAATACTGGTTTTAATTGTACTGATCATTTTGGGTTTTTTGCAAAAGCTAATTTGGCTTTGTGTTATGTCTATAAAAATAAGCTTGTTTTTGAAAAGCACCTATTTGCATACATTGTGTGTGCTTAAGGTACTGCATTTTAAACCAAGTGTTATTACTTGAAAGAAACATGGGTACCACCTGGCACAGATTTCCCTTTTGTCATTTTTATTTTTTTTAGAAAAAGAACCTGGGAAGAGATTAAGAGAGTTGTCCATAGTCACATAGCTAATTAGTGACAGTCATTAGAATAATGACACTAGAAATTAGATCATTTGCCTCGTAAATCAGAGCTTTTCCACTAAAGCATTCTTCCTCTATATTATATGCTGAGCTTTTTTCCCTCCAGTTTTTCTCGCAGAAATTATGTTCATCACCTGCCTCATGATTAGCTCTTTCTTTTATCACCTCTGGAAACAGTGGGAGAGAAGAATTTTTGGAAGCACTTACCTACCGGAGACTAAGTCCCAGAGAAGGATGGTTCTGAAGATGAAGTAAATAAACTCAGTCAACTTTTAATTCCTTGCATTCTCATGAATGATTGCAAGGATGGAAACATAGACAGCAATGGCTTTGATTCAGGCCACCTGGATTTTAGGCCTGGCTTTACTAGTAACAAGATGTAAGGCAATGGCCTCAACTCTTTGGGGCTTAGTTTTCTCATCTGTAAGCTCAGGAGGTTTGTCTCTATGATTTCATAGCTTTAGATGGTTAAATATATTTTCCAAAATAAAGGTAACATGTGTTTATTGCAAAAAAGCTTGGGCTTCCCTGGTGGCGCAGTGGTTGAGAATCTGCCTGCCAATGGAGGGGACACGGGTTTGAGCCCTGGTCTGGGAAGATCCCACATGCTACGGAGCGACTAGGCCCGTGAGCCACAATTGCTGAGCCTGCACGTCTGGAGCCTGTGCTCCGCAACAGGAGAGGCCGCGATAGTGAGAGGCCCGCGCACCGCGATGAAGAGTGGCCCCCACTTCCCGCAAGTAGAGAAAGCCCTCGCACAGAAACGAAGACCCAACACAGTCATAAATAAATAAATAAATAAAATTAAAAAAAAAAAAAAGCTTTAAAAGTAGAGAAATGTGTAAAGAAAAACATTTTAAAATAATCACCCATAATGGAACAACTCAGAGATAACCACTGTTATCTATCTGAAGCATTTTTTTCAAGTCTTTTTTCTATGATATTAATCAAAATTGAAGTAATACTGTATTCAGTTTTGTAGTTATTTTAACTAGATGGTTTACTTGTTCTATAAAAATCATTTACATTTACCTTGAAATGGTGTTTTGTTTCTATTTCTGAAAGCACACTTCCTCCCTGACACCCAGCAATTCTAGTTTTCTAGGTATCATAGTAATGCATTGTGTTTATTTTTCACATTTATTGTCTTCTTTGATCCTCATGAAGGAAGGTAGGCAGAGAAAGCATATGTTCCCATTTGAAAGATAAGGAAACTGAGGCTCAGTAAGGTAAAGTGATTTGCTCTAATTAGCCAGAAAGCGTCAGGAACAGGGAATTTGAACCCAAAACTACTTGCCAAATACTCTTATCACACAGCTTCCATTTGGCCTGAGTTCAAAAAAGCAGACTCCATTGTCTACTAGCCCAGGGGGATGAAAAACTTCTGCTGACTCTCCTCTTTGTGCTGCCAATGCATTTCTATGAGGAAGGATTGTTTGACCAAAAAAAAAATTAGAAATTATGTGGATTGTTATATTTTAAGGAATTATTTACAGTGCTGATTCTACTAAATGTATCATCCAATTATCTCGAATGTTTTGGCATTTTGATTTTCTCCCTGGTACCACTAGGATCTTGTCCCTCATTATCTAACTACTTGCGATAAGCTTCTGCATGACCAGTTCTGACCTCAGGGATAGTTCTGTTATTGTATTTGATTTGATGGATTATAATTAGCTACTCTAAAATCCAATCACAGTAATGACATCCAATGACTGGAAACTGGGAACTGATCCAGGACTGGTCTATGATGGAAATAGAATGTGCTACCTAACTGGCTTGAATTATAATTGGTCATATTAAAGCCTAATGTTGACTAATTCGGAGTACTAGAAAAACTCTTGGTCGGGGTTTAGGCTGTGCGGTCGAATACTTTTTGGAATTGAGATATATGGGTGGCTTGATGCTGGATCACACTGTGAATCTGACTCTAAGTCTCCAATTAACCAGAATTCAGAAGATGGCCATGCAGCCCAGACATGTAAAGAAAGAGGGGGGGAAATGTAACATTTATTTAGAGATTTTAATGTAGTACTCAGCCTTTATCTTATGGGTAAATCCTCATTAACCTTTGTCCTTGCCTATAACTGCCAAGAAATTATTGAGCAGGGTGAGCAAGTCTCCCAATTACCTTCTGTTTAGTGTTGGCTGAGTGACCCTCCTGACCTAGAAGACAGCCAGAGGGCAAAGTTCCAGCATCAGCAAATCCTGAAGAGGGCCCAGGACAGCTTCTGTTTCTCCCGCCTTCCTGGAGCCTTTTCCTTCATTCTTCCTACCATTGCACCAACCCCCCTACAGTCTCAGTTTCAGCCCCCTCACTCTACTCTGCTCTTTATCCACATGAAGAGGCTTCTGAGAAAGACTTTATCTGGGACCATACCTGGGTTGTCTGTATTATATTAGTGCTCCCTTGAAGAGAAAACCTGTTGTAGGGCCAAGTAAGCAGGGCTTGGGCCTGGGTTGCCTCCCAGGCCCTCCTGCTCTTCCTTGCAAACTTCCACCTTTACCCTCCACACCCTGAGCTCCTCAACTGCTCAGTGGTTCATAGAGACAGATTGCACCCCAAGCAAATAAGTTAGGCTCCAGAACTGATGGTTTCTCTCCACTGATCAGATAGCTGCCGCCTGGAAGCAGTAAAATAAAGTGAAGCCAGCAGGCGCCACAAGTCTTGCCATCGAAGGCCGTGGCCTGGCGCAGAAGCAGCTCGGCCTCACTTCTTCGGAGGAAGGCCGCGGCCTCGCCAAGCTCTGACAGGTCCATCCTCCTTTAAAGTGATCCACCAAATCAGGCTGAGGCCTAAACGTGAACTGAAAGGATTCACTCTGCAGAAGACACGTGTAGGAAGGAACCAGGGGAAAGGAGACATCAGGCACTGAAGTGAGAAGCTATTCACCACAGATGGACCAACGAGGGTTAAGAGTCTTCTTTTTCACTACCTCTCTGCTGTGTCTCAAGTATATGACAAAACTGTACACAAGGAATCTTACTCTAGCAGGATCAACTTATCCACTAGTCACAGAAGGCCCAGTGCCTAGAGTCTATGATGCTTTTAAGGGCCCACAAAACTATTTTAATTTCTTTTAAAAGCAGAAGAAAAATATGAATATAATCTTAATGATATACAATAATGAAACCAGCCTGGATTCTATTAATCAGTCTTTATACCAATACAGTTGTAAAATGCAATTTTTAATACTTTTTGTGAAGGAAGGGGCCCAGAAGGACAAAAGTGTCTACAGCCCATGAAAGTCATAATGCAACCTTAAAGCACAGAGCTCTGACCTTGGTGGGTGGTGGAATGGGGCAGACTGAGAAATGTCGAGCTGTGGACACCAGGGCCCTTGTAGGAGTGGAGGAAGGGCTTGCAGGTATCTAGGTGCATCCAGGTGGATGGAACATCGTAGGCAGATCAGGGCGGCAAAGAGGGGAATGTTCAGCCTTAGAAAGTAAAGGAATAAAAAGGTGAGTACTGCAGCAGAGATGAATGTCTAGAGCAGATGGTATATGAAACTGCTGGCAGACAGACCTTTAGGAAGCTGTCCTGGGGCAGCACGTGCTGAAGGAGGGAAGCAGGCTGTGCGGTGAACGGAGTGAGTGGGTGTAAGGGGTTTATCAGCTCAAGCAAGGCAAGTTCCAGTCTTGGAGGGACTGAGTGGCTGGGCAAATTATCAGGGCTAAATTCATTGAGCATTCAGTCTATACCAAACACTTATTTTATCTTTAATCTGCACATTTTACATTTGAAAATGAGACGAAGAAATGAAATCTGGGCTATCATGATCCCAAATGAGAGGTCATTCTCTCCAATTGGACAGAAAAGGTCTTAGGCTTTTTCCTCTCCACTCAAGCTTGCACAGCAAGTCTTCTTAGCCCTATTTTATAGATGAGAAGGTAGAGAAGGACGTTCCAAGGTGGCTTAGCTCTGGGACCTCATGACTGAACAGCGCCATGGTCTACCCTGTCCGGAATGAACTGCAATCACTTTCTATTTCATTCGTGGGTGAAAATTAACAAGCCTAATTGTGTATTTTACTGCACTTAATCTATTCTTCGCTTCGTGGTGACTTGGGTGCATCCATAACAGCACCTCTGGGATCTAAGGAGTGTGGTTTAAAGCAAAGACTGATGGTCCAGGACAAGAGTTAATTTTATCTCTGCCAGAAAATAAGCAGGTGACTTGTAGGAAATCACTTAATCTCTCTAGGTTCAGTTTCCCTCCCTACACAAGGCAAGTCCCTATAATCTATAGGGACATTTTTCAAGATAGAAGAAAAGTACTCATGAGAAGCACATGAGCCAAAGCCCAGAGATGGGAAAGGGAGTGACATTGCCCAGGAGAAAAAGATAAAATTGACCTTTCTGCAGGTGAGCATTCAGATTTAGGATTTGTAAAAATAATACTTCATAAGTATTTGAATAGTTAAAATGGAGCTAGATGAAGGAAAGCTCTGAAAGTTAGGCAGAGAAACTTCGGAACAGACTATAGGAAACATCGTAGACTCTGGGCAAGGACATGAGGGGAAGCAGTATTTTAGGAAAATGGCTCTGGCAGCATATTCAGGGTGGATTGGAACGGGGAGAAACCATAGTCAGGGAGATAAGTTGTGAGTCTGTATTTGTGAGAGAATTAAACCTTATCCTCCTCCTCTCACTATGTGTGACTTCCTGGTGACTTGTGCTCAATAGACAGTAGAGCTCAGGAAGTGTATTTTGATATGGAAGATATCCATAAATTTGTGTGTGGGCGTGTGTGTGCGTGTGTACACATTTCCTGGAAAGATACCTAAGAAACGGGTATGTCTCTGGGGAACAGGATATGGGTGGGAGAAGGAGACAGTTACCCTACACTCTGTACCATTCTGGTCTGTTTCAATTTGTGGCATGTGCATGTACTTTCATATATAACAGATTTTTTAAAGTAGTTCTTATTATAACATCCAAGGATAAAGAGCTCACATCAAGATACAGAGCACACAGCTGTGTAAATCTCTTTCCTAGTCTGGCCCACTTAGCATAATTAAAGGTGTAGAAAGCAGCCCTGGATAGGAGGAAACTGCATTGCCAGGAGTATAGCTGTTTGGAGGTAGGTAACTGAGGCCAAGAGGATGACCTACATTAGTACCTTTGAAGTAACTACAAAGTGCAGATTACATGTATCCATTATTCACAGGGTACTTAGGCAACATTACTCTCAGAAAGTTGGCCTCAGACAGAGGCCTTAGATACTTATGCATGTTCGTTGTACAGCCAAACAACTATTACTGTTCTGTTCTAGCACTCACTTTTTCACTTTTTCAGGGATTGAGTAAATAAGTATATAAACCACCATGCTTCCATTTACATCGACATGACAACAATTTCCAGAGTTAAGTGTGTCTTGGTTACCTAGTAAAGACAAGGAGTGGGAAGGCCTTATGTGAAAGGGAGAGTTGACATGTGAACTTTTCACCTTGGCCTGGAAAGGCTCATGCTGGTCAGAACCTAGCTGCCCTTGATAGGCGATAAGTTAACTGCCATGTGAGAAGTGACGCCAGCGTGGGTGACCGGCCATTCCAGGTGTCTGGGGACTGAAGCATTTCCCAGGACTTGGGACTTTCAGTGCTCAAATCAGGAAAGTCCCACGCAAGCTGGAACAATTTGGTTACCCTCCTTTTAAGTCTAGAGCATTTAGTTATTTTAACAATAAAATCTCTAGTTTGGAAATTAGCTATTTTTATGCTGGTTGTATTTTCTGTGGTTCTCTCTCTCTCTCCAGGTATTTTGTCGATAGCTTTTTGAAAATGTCCATTTATTCTCTCATTCAATATGTACAAATTGCCCATCTACAACTGCCCACACTGGGCTTGGGGGCTACAGTAATGGGCAGGATAAATACACTCTTTTCTCTCTTAGAGTAATAGATTGGGACTGGGTTGGACAGGGTCGGGAGAGGGAGTTCCTACCGTCATGAATTATAGCTACACTTTAGGCAAATTTGTAGAGAAAAATCTTCATGCTCCCCCACCCAACCCGGGGAGGAATGGTGTTGGTCATGCAGAAGAGGTCAGAATGAGGGAGCCCAGGGGACGGTGGAAGCCAGGGGAAGAGGTGATTTTGTACAGCCGTGACTCCCAGCTCACCACTCAGCTAAAACCTTAGGAGGGGTGATGATTTTCTTGACACGAGAGGCCTTTTCCTCACACTGTTCTTTCACAGGCTCCTTCTCTCCCCCATCACCCTCTGCCTGCCGCTTCAATGGAAGGGTTCCCATCTTTGGAAATGAACCCTGTGAGTCACTTCCAATTTCTCCTTCTCTCTCATGCCCACATTCAATTGATCACCAAGTTCTCTTGATTCTATAATTCTCAGGTTCTTAGCCACTTTTAGCAGACACGGTTTGGAGTGCCCACTGAGCCCACACACTTCTCTGAGAAGTGCCTGCCTTCATCCACAGACAAGGAACAACAAACTGTCATGTCTGTAAGGTGACACTGGTCACTGGCCCAGCTGATTACACCAAGTCTGAGTACCCAATCCAATCAGGGACAATCACAGTGTCTTTTCCTGGAAGACAGATTCGAGACTTAGATGCCACTCTCATTCTGGGTCTTTTGCTTGAACTGAGTGATGCAGACTTGGGGGTTGAGATGGGCATTGTGGTGTGGTCACGTGGTGCCACATGCATGGTAATCAGCAGAAGCATCAACAGAGAGGGAATCATAAGAATGAGAAGCAGCCATAAAGGGATGAGGAAAGAGAGAGAAAGAGAGATTGCTTGTCTGTGTTCCAAATAGCTTTCCTGGTTACAGACCTCTTGAGACCTAGATTCAATTCCTGCCTTTGGCTTTCATAAAATCTTTCAATAACCTTCCAATAAATCCCTATTCCTTTCCCCTAAACTCAGCTTTAAATGGTCTTAAATGAGTTTCTGGTTTTGCCATCAACATATCCTTAAGGAAGACATTATGTCCCAGTCTCTGTACTAATACAGGTTCTTATTTTATCTCCTAAGATGATGTGAAGATTATATATAAATAAAAGTCAGCACAGTGTCTGGTGCATTGTAAAATTTCAATCAATGTTAACTACTCTTATTACTATTCACAAGCATTTGTTCAAGCTTTGAATGCTAACTTGATTAGTGAATCTGAAATGTGTAAAACTGTAATAGAGGACAATAGCTTGGGGAAGTAGGGAGGGAAGATGGAAATTCACAAAGCGGCAGCTGTAGTTGGGTGGATGCAGGTGAAACAACGGGATCATTTACTTGGGCAGTACTCTATCCTGGGAGGTCACGTTGACTCTAGTCCTCTCACTGATGACCACAGTGAATCCATCACCGGGCAATCTTACCTCTTTCAATCAGGGCCAGACAATACATTTCTGGAGGGAGGAGACACAGAGACTGTCTCCTTTGAAATCCTCATCACCTTGGCACTTTAGTGCTTTTACTGTAAGCAGAAATTCAATCGATGCCTATTAAGTAAATTGTTAAAAGAGTTAAAGTCTTTTCACGTTAGCAACCTCAACAGTTTTCAAGTTGGTTTCATCATAATTGATTTGATTCAATTGAGTTCTTCATCAAGTTAGGTTATTATTCGTGTTTACTTTCAAGGGCTTCCACTGCTGGGAAACCATGATGCAAGTAATAAGAAGAAATAGTAATAATCCTCTGAGTAAACAAACACTAAGAATCTCTTGACAAAGCCTCTTCCATTATTAAAATTGGAGACAAAGTGTCTGAAAACGAGAATGGATTTATCCACATGTCAACAGAGGAAGGGGAGAATTATCAAGCACTTAAATGATTCCCAAAAAGCTGGAACATGTGTCTCAAGGCAGTAAGTGAAATACTTTTACTTACATGGTCCAGTGAACACTACAAATCTGGGGAAATGCTGCAAGATGCTCTTTTTTTTTTTTTTTTTTTTTTTGCAAGATGCTCTTAATTAGGGGCATGACTGGGGAGACAAGTGATGCCGAGATCTAATATTCATGCTGCTGGGATAATCTGTTACGTGCCTCAACTCAGCAAGGTTTACTCAGTAGAAAATTGCTAATCGCTTCGTCTTTATGCATAAATCCACCCCCGCTTAACCAGCCATAATACCTACATTTTACTTATTTATATGCCGATTAGCTTTCTAAAAAATCAGGGACTTTAAGCAAGTTTATCTCCTTAGGAGAGAAATGTTAAAATATCGAGTTGAATTGAGTTACAAATCAAGCAGATCACACAAATTATTGATTATTTGGAGCACTCATTTCAAAGGGTGATGATGATTATGACCCCACGTCTCCAGGTGATCCAGTGCACACTCACCACTCTGCTCCCCTCCTCCTGGTCTCTCCCCAGCCCACCACCTCCATCACACCACAGAAACTCTTCTTTCTAGTGATCTCCTAAAGACAAATCCTAATGGTACTTTTTGGTCTCTAATCCTACTCCCTGCTTCTGGGATACCTTCCTCTTTCTGTTCTCTTCCCCTGTGTCCATTGACTAATCAAAGACCCATCCCCAACCAACATAGTGCTTATCAGTGACATTCCCCTTGAGCTCCCTCCTTCCACTGGTGCCCCTCTCCCAGCTTCTGGGGCCCCTTCTATCCTGTCCAACACCACCTTGCCACCTTGTCTTACTTCTTCCTGTCTCCCCACCTTGGATCAAAACTCTGATTCTCTGTACTCAGCTATTTGCTATTTACCCAAAGAAAAAATTCTGATTAAATTCTGTCATGCATTCATTTTTGAGTATGCCCTCTTAGGCTCTGTGGGTTAAAAGAGCAATAAGACCTCAAGAAGTTCCCATCCTATCTGGGGCTGGGCTACAGAGATGTGTATCAGCTCTTAGAAGCCCATATGAGATGAGAACTGCTAGGATAGAGCTATACACAGGGTGATACAGGTCATGGAAGCATGACTCTCTCACTTATAATTGTATTTTAAAAATAAAAGTTTGCACTCAAAGGAAAGAATCTCATATGCCCCTGAAATGATACCTGTGGATTCAGTAGCAACACTATTTTATAAGCGCAAATAGTAGTTACCATTTCTGAGGATTTATTGTACACCAGGCACTGGGTTATGTGCTTTACATATATTAACTCTTTTAAATCTCACAGCAGTTCTATGAGGGACATATAAATAACCCACATTTTATAAAGATGTACACTTGGAGAGGTAGCAAGTGATGTTTCTGGTTTGGAATCTGGATACATGAAAGTCATCCTTGATTCCTATTTCTCCCTTCACCTTCATATCCAATCATTTGCCAAGCTCTGCTGACTCTTTATCTAAATATTGATCAGAACCATCCGTATTTTTCTATTATTTCCCCGCCAGCACCTTGATCAAGGCCATTATCATTTCTCTCTTGGCTTATGACTTTACTCTCTGAATTGGTCTCTTGACAGCAGCCAATCCAGAGTCAGGCTGCATATACAGAAACACAATCATATTACTATCTTATTTAAAACCTTTCTATGTTTGTTACTAGAGATAAAGTCCAAAATGTTAACAGGGCCTGCAGAGCCCTCCACCCTCTGGCCTGCCCAGCGTCCCCACCCTGTCTCCCTTACTCTCATTGCAGACTTGACCTGGCTGGTGCATTCCTGGTGAGCACCAAGAGTGTCTCTGACCTCTGGACATTCACACATGAGGTGACTTCTGGCTGAAACCTTCAGTCCTACCCCTCCCCCTCTGTCTAGTTCCTCTTTACCCTTTGGATCTCCATTAAGCAACCTTTCTAAAGGAAGGTGTTCTCTAGGCTGTGTCCCTCTTAGATGTGTTCTTAGATCCCTTTACTACGTGTATCATGGTACTCTTCATTCTATATTGTTACTTTTATTTAATTGTCTAGCTTCTTAACTAAATGTAAGCGATCTTAGGGCAGGGACTAGGTCTGCTCCATTCAGAGCAGACTCCAGTCATTTGCACAGAGTAGGGCCTTAATAAACGCTTAGGGAATGAACCAACAAGCAAATTAGATCCATCAGTCTGACTCCTCAGTTCACACTCCTAAGTGTGATGCTGTACAGTATCCCTGCTGAACTCCAGCTTAGGAGGGATCATGTCGTGGTTAGAAAAGCATCACTACCCCATTCTCTACTTTGGATGAGAAATGAAAATCTAGATCTATGGTTAAAAGGAGTATGATGAAGAGTCAATGGTTGATTATATCAGGAAAACTGAACTTGCAGGAAAAGGTTTAAATAAGTAGCTTATTTTTTAAAGAAAAGCATTTGTTAAGAAATCTGTATTGTATTATTCCAAGATTTTTGAATCCATGGAATTCTAGAACTAAAAGTTATTTATTCTCAGCTATCTTAGTGCTCCATAATTTATAGGTGAGCATAAAAGGTACCAGCAAATAAACAATTGTCCCAAGTTTACCAGGCAATGACAGTGGAGCCAGGCTGAAAGTATGGACAGTTTTGAGCAGAGTTTAGAAAAAAGTACTCATGATAGATCTATAAATAGATCTATGAAGAGGAGCTGAAGAAAATTAAGATTAGGGGCTGTATCTTTGTGCTTCAGAGTTGAAGGCAAGTATATTCTCCCATAATACACTAGTTATAACCACACTCAGAGAGTAAATATTAGATAGAATATAGAACATTGTCACGATCTAGTAAAATATTCCTTATGGTCAGTGACCCATAATCGGCATAACAGCTTAACACCTAGTTTAGAATTGCTGGTACTATTATTCAGCCCAAATAATATGCATTAAATATTTTAGTAATTCTAAAAGGTGATGTATAATATAAATCAAAGGTATTATTTGTATTATTCTCATTGATTTTGTATTTTTCTAAATGATATGATCTTAATCCAGGATAATTATATGAGTGTCGACTAAGTACAGTTATAATCAACATCTTCACATAATCAATATTCAAAAATATACTCCTCTAAAATAAAACTGGAGTATTATGTATTCTAGTTCAATTAAATTAAACAAATACTTTTTGAACACCCAATAAGTGCCAAAAATTGGCAAAACACTAGGGATACCTGAATAATTAATACATGACTTCTGCTCTCAAACTTTAAGTCTAGTAGGAGATAAGACTTGTCAACAAATTGTTTCCAGCATAAGTGCAATAAGGGACATACATTTGCTAAGAGATTATAATGAAAATAAAACAAATTGTTAAAATTCAGAAGGATTCCATTCAATAAACACACTGGGTTTTTTTTTTTCCTTAAAATATTTCATTTCATGTAATGAATAACCCCCAAGGTAAAAATATCAGTAAAAATAGCAAATTGTCTTTCGTACCCGTCATTCAATGTACTGGTGGAAAACAGAGAGATAAAAACCTACCTTGAAGAGAGAGAGCAAAGGAAATGAGTAGACCAGTGCTGAATCAAGACTTTATACACTTTTGTAAAGGTCAATAGTGACAATTTCAGACAATTTTGCCACTGTTTCTAAATTTGTCTACTGGTTTTTGAGAAGTTGAACCCATGGATCTGGATTTGGCACCCAAAATGTCTCTGAAGCAAGGGTGTAGGATGCCAGAAAACTATTCCATTTCTATAACCAAAATCCGCAGACTAATTTAACTCATTCTTTAAATGCTTGCTGCATAATAGGATTAGACAATATTAATAAGAGAAGCAGCAACACCCCTTCTGGTGACATCAATTTTGGAGTCTTGGGGTCTAATGCTATCTCTCCCAGTGATTTTGAACAATCAAGTTAAGGGTCTCAACATTTTCCACGTTGACAAGTTAACAATTAACAATAGTTGTCTACTATTTATTTAGGCCATTCTAACAATACTAAGAAAAAACACATATTAATGATTTACTATGTTCCAAGCACTGTTCTAAGCACTTTGCATATATGAATTCATATAACAACACTAAAAAGTAGGACTTTTATTAGTCCCACTTTACAAATGAGAAAATAGAGGCAGAGGTGATAAGTTAGTAATTTTTGGAGACAAGATTTGAGCCTAGAATTTGGGGCTTCAAAATCTATTCTTGTAACCATTATGATATACTATTATTCACTCATAATTCTGACAATGTTCTTTAATATCTTCCCCCAAAAAATGTAATTCTAGAAAGTGTCCTTTCTATCCAAGGAAATATATTGTTATCTTCTTCTTCCAGTTGCCAGGACATTTTCTTTTGCTGCAGTCGCTAGGTAAAGCAAACAGCTGATTGCTATAAAGCTAAAAACAGCTAGACAAAGCCCTTGGCTTTGAATCACTTTTCCAGGACTTGAAAGCCTTTTGCGAAACCTGAAAATGTCTCCCCGGAGCAAAGGAGTTTCTGAACTATGTTTAAAATAACTTGGGAAGCGATGTAAAAATGTGGAATTCTCTGAGGTTATAGGAAACAGCTCATGCAATCAGTTCTCAGCACTTTTGGGCCAGTTCCGCATAACTCTTCACCCAAACCAATTAATTCACCATTTTCCATTGAGGAAAAAAAGAAGAGAGTCGAGAGACACCTATGCTGAAGCCTATGACAGCAGCGTTACGGGCAGAAATGGGCCAGTAATAAATGCTGAAGCAAGTACTGCATAATTATAGCTAATCAGTTATGCTAAAGTGAGCCACTATGGCAGCCTAATTGAGACGATCCTTGTTGCTTCTTACAGGAATGCAATTTAATTAGAATGAGTACACTGACAGCAGTAACCTCACAGAATCCCAGGCAATATGAGATGAGCAAGAGAAATATCACCCTGGCTGGCTTTCAGTCTATAGGAAATGGACATTGAAGCTGTCTACTTGGCCTATGGGAGACTGGAAGTCGTTTTTCCTGTGTGTTTAGGGCTTGAGAAAACGGGTGTGTTGTTGTGTTTGGACATTTAAAGAAGAATCAATCCAGATAAAGCAGACAAAACAGTTTAACGTGCATTTCAAGGAGCTCTGAGGTTTCAAAATTCCAAAAGCAGAAGAAACTAACCAGATTGGATTTTCAGAGGGGTCTAATTTGGAATAAATAAGAGGCAGCTATTAAGAGTAATAAATCTGTTTCCATTGTGAATAGTCAGGAGGAGAGACATGTTCCTGTAGACTCTGAGGGCAGCTGGTGGGGAGCAAGAGGAGGTGCACATGCTGAGGGAGAGGGAATGTTTTGGTTCAGTCTATTGAAAAAAAAAATCCCAAGAAAAGGCAGGATCAGGGGGCTGCTGATGTGGCCTAGCTGGCATTTGGTAGCTGACCAACCTACAGGGTAGATAGGCAAGATAGCTTTGGAGATTAAAATGTGGCCTCTGACATCTTATGATAATTCCAGGAGAGTGAGGCAGGGTTACTCATTCTCTGGCTTACACAGAGAATGGGAATCAAAACAAAAGCCTTCTTGTAAAGTTGTGTCTTAAAAAAATAAAACAGGTGAGAGCTAAATTTTGTCAACAGCTGCTATATTCAAATGATCAAATCCCGCACATAATTGACTGGACAATAATACTAAAGTAACTATGTATTCCTAACAGAGAAGCACCTTTGAAGATTTGCTGTATATTGATGACCAGAAGTCATTCTACTTAAAATGTAGTTGATCAAGCACTCTAATACACAGACCCAAAAGTCAAATCTCACTATAATAATTGTGAAGACAAAATGTTTTGCAACATTGACCGCACAGATGTTACTACCATTTGAGAGCCAAATAATTCACATGATGTTGCTTTGAATCACAATTTATTACAAGTTATTCTTTCTGTTTTTAACTTAGATGGAAGGGTCAATATCATAAAAGATGTTAGAGTATGTTAGTGAATGGAGGAAGGGAGAGAGGAGTTTGCTGCAGATTTAAAAGAAGGAAAAAAACAGAACTATCAAATCCTCTCCCTTCCAGGGTGCCCATCTTTTTCCCCTCCCAACTCTATCGGTGCGATTTGAGGATGAGCACATTTGTCAAAGGACTTGATGTGTGGATGTAAAGTGATGCTTTCATGTTTGTTAGAAAATAAGATCATAAGTTTATGAGGAGGATAATTATTAGAGAAGTGTGTGGTATTTAAATGAGAATGAGTTACAAAAGTATCATAGTATATTTAAAAATTACTCGATGCATTTAAGAATAGTGGCTATCTCTGTGTAGTCAGATTATGGATTCTTTAAAAAATTATTTTGCATCTCTATGTTTTCTTTTTTTTAAATTAATCTATTTAATTAATTTATTTTTGGCTGCATTGGGTCTTCGTTGTGGTGCACTGGCTTCTCGTTGCAGTGGCTTCTCTTGTTGCAGAGCCCTGGATCTAGGTACCGGAGCTTCAGGAGTTGTGGCTCACGGGCTCTGGAGCGCAGGCTCAGTAGTTGTGGCGCATGGGCTTAGTTGCTCCGCGGCATGTGGGATCTTCCAGGACCAGGGCTCGAACCCATGTTCCCTGCATTGGCAGGCAGATTCTTAACCACTGCGCCACCAGGGAAGCCCTATATTTTCTAATCTATAATAAACATGCTTTTTTTATATCTTTATTGGAGTATAATTGCTTTACAATGGTGTGTTAGTTTCTGTTGTACAACAAAGTGAATCAGCTATAAGTATATACATATATCCCCATATGCCCTCTCTCTTGAGCCTCCCTCCCATCTTCCCTATCCCACCCCACTAGGTCATCACAAAGCATCGAGTTGATCTCCCTGTGCTATGTAGCTACTTCCCACTAGCCGTCCATTTTATATTTGGTAGTGTATATATGTCAATGCCACTCTCTCACTTCGTCCCAACTTACCCTCCCCCACCTGTGTCCTCAAGTCCGTTCTCTACATCTGTGTCTTTATTCCTGCCCTGCCACTAGGTTCATCAGTATAAACATGCATTTTTGTGTAATAAAAAATTATCTTAAAATAAGATGCTGGTCAGTATTTCTGGATGTAAATTAGGGTCATAATTGGGTGTATGTCTTTATATATTCACATATATAATATATACTATATGCATATACATATATAATTAACATATAAATAAGTCAAACGTATTATACACCTATCTTGTTTTTTCTGGTTTGCCTTTGGCCTCTTGCCGTAATCTGTATCAGAGCTTACATTTTCTTATACTTCCACTCACATCTTTCTTGCTTTCCTCCCTACCCCACACATGACCCAGGTTAACAATTTAGAATTCATCCTTTGATATTTTCCTCCATGCTGAAATGGTTACGTAGGTATGCAAACACATCACACATTGCTCTTGGTTGTTTAACAAAATGAGATCAATTATATATAGGTCTCTAGGTCTTACTTTCCTCACTCAATAACGTCTTTGAAAACCTGTCAAACCAACCACAGGAACTCTAATTCCTCATTTTAATGGCTGTATGATATTCCATGGAGTAGATGTACCATAATTTATTCAGCAATTCCCCTATTGAAGTTTCTAGATATTTTTTGCCACCATGAAAAATATTGTAATTGGCATCTTTGTATGTGTGTCATTACTCAAAGTTTTATTACTTTGGGAAAGTGTCCCAGGAGTGGAAATATTAAGTCAGAGAAAACGCATTTAAAATTTTAATATATATTGCCAGATTGCTTTCCAAAAAGGCGGTAACACTTAACAATTTCACCTGCCATGTATGAAAGTACACTTTTTCCTGCATTACTGACAGTAATTGCATTCTCATTCTTTTTAATTTTTGACAATCCAATAAGTGTAAAGTAATATCTCATCTTAACTTTAATTTCATTTCCCAGCCTATTAAAGAACTTGAGCATCTTTTCAAAAGCTTATCAGTCATTTGAATTGATTGTCTGAGTTGTTTATTTTGCCTATTTATTTTGCCTATTTTCCTATGGGGGTGTTTGGTTTTTCTTTTCAATTTGCAGCTGTTCTTTGTACATTTTGTATCCCAGTCCTTTGTCTGCCATCTGTATTATCTGTTTAATTTACCATATCATTTGTCTCCTGAATTTGTTTGTGGTAAGAGTTGTATTATATTTTGATACAGTTAAATATACCTATCTTTTCTTTTTATAACTAAGAATATTTATGTGTCTAGCTTTGGAGGATTATAAATGGTTATATTTAGCCAGTATTTCTTGGTAGTCCCAGTATTAGGTGCCAAGGGGAACGACAACAATAACAAAATTGCCTTTTGCAAATGGACAATTTGGGAACAGAAAACTCCAAAATAACGACTTAAATAAGACAGAAGTTTATTTCTGTCATAAAGTGAAGTTAAGAAGGACTTAATCCAGAGCGTGGATGTATACCCCACTGTAAGGGATCAAGTTTCTTCTTTCTTGATGATCTATTGTGCATGGCTTTTATTCCCCATGTCAGCTCATGACTCAAAATTCTGTTGGCGATCCAGCCATTTCGTCCATTTCCAGTCAGAAGAAAGAAGAAGGAAAAAAGCGCCAAGCCCTTTAAAGATTTTTCTCAGAAATTGTCCACCATTTCCATTTACATCACATTAACATCACATTAAGAAGAACTTAATGACACTTAACTGCAAAGGATGCTTACATTTCCCTGGCCACTAGTGAAGAGAGACTACGAAACAGTCTTTACTTCAGGTGGCCTCTTGCTCAGCTAAAAACCGGGGGTTTCAATATTATGGAAGATGACTAAAGCTTACCACAAGAGACCTTCAAAACAATAATTAGTCAAGAGACTTTGAGACTAATGATTTTGGGGAAAATATATCTTTTATGAAGGCTTTATGCTACTCTAAATAGATAAATAAATGATGAGTAAATACATTAATGAATTCACTTCTAATATTTTTCCAGAGCTCATTTATTTTCCCTAACCTCTCTCTTCCAACACAACCACTCTCCAGTCATCTTCTTCTCTAGCCAAGTGGGAACAGACATTTTATAGCAGATGATGCCCACTTATTTGGAAAATTGTTATCAACCAAAAGTGACCAGACACCAGTGCATAAAAAAGAGACCTTATTTTTTCCTATCCATTGCTCTGGTTCATCAGTTGCCTGATGCTCTCAAGAATCTGGAAATTTCCTTCATGAGTCTGGTAAAAAAGGATCAAAGAAAGAACTCACTGGGAGAAAAAACATTTTCCAGTTAGAAGGGTTAATGCTGCAGGGTGTTTTTTAATGAATGGCTAGTGGCTAGATTCAAAACAGTAACTGCTGTTTAGATGCTCTCATGTCTAGCTTATTTTTTTTTTTTTTAGCTTATTTTTTAATAAGATTGCGCACTGCAAAAGAATGTAATAAATTTTATCTTTAAGAAGTAAGGATAGAGGCAATGCAGATGCCATAGTTTATAATGTGGGTCTGTTATCTGGCTGCCTTTTGAACCTAAGAGATAAATTTCAAATTATATTTCCCCACCGTTTGCCATGTATTGAAACTAATGCAAACTTCTTAAGCAAAGCAGGTCTCTGATTTTGAAATAAGATATCTGAATTATTAAAGAAATGGTCAGGAATTACAATTAGGGCCACATGACAGGCAGACATATGTCTTTTTATTTTATTCTTTGATCATGTCTAATAGTAATAAAAGAAAAAAGAAGAAACAAATATCCGGTGCTGAGCTGCTCATTTACAATTCCACTATCTCTGAAAACTCCTGTATCTGTCATTCAGCAGGATGACTTTTTCCCTCATGATTGAAACTGAATTCAAATACATGAAATGGGCCAATAAAGTTAGACTCTTAGGCAGTGATGTTTCAATAAACAAAATCTCCAAGCAGCACTTTATTAATCAATTCATGCCACCAACGAGCATGTTAAAATTATAAATCATGCAAATCAGAGCTACCTGATTTTGCAGCTGTGAGACATATACTTCTATTAGTCCTCACAGGAAACTGAAGATGGCAAAGTCGTCAAGTCTGAAATTTATCTTCCCTGTTCTGCTTCCTTTTCCTATCTCTGTTCTCTCACTTGTGAGGTTAATGTTCTTTGATTTTTTTTACTCATTTCCAGTCAGTTCAGCTCATGACCTGATTATTGGGCAGCTGGGCATGGGGCTGTGTGCCAGTCATGAGGTGAACACTGGTAAATAGGCAGATCCCCGCCCTCCAGGCGCCCAGGCCCTAGAGCAGAACTGCACAGCCCTATGGTGAGACCCATTACAAATTATTTTAAACAGAATAGTACTTGTAATACTTATGTTTTCCAGTGATTTTTTTTTAACAATTGTATATTTCTTGTTTTTTTTAGAGAATATAATATTTATTTATTTATTTTTGGCCACGTTGGGTCTTCGTTGCTGCGTGCAGGTTTTCTCTAGTTGTGGTGAGCAAGGGCTACTCTTCTTTGTGGTGCGTGGGCTTCTTATTATGGTGGCTTCTCTTGTTGCAGAGCACGGGCTCTTGGTGTCCGGGCTTCAGTAGTTGCAGCACGTAGGCTCAGTAGTTGTGGCTTGCGGGCTCTAGAGCGCAGGCTCAGTAGTTGTGGCTCACGGGCCTAGTTGCTCCGCGGCATGTGGGATCTTCCCGGACCAGGGCTCGAACCCGTGTCCCCTGCATTGGCAGGTGGATTCTTAACCACTGTGCCACCAGGGAAGCCCCTCCAGTGATTTTTATTTAAAAAATATAAATTAGAATATGCAGAGAATCAGTGATATATATAATAAATGTTTGATATGACATTAAAAATATATATAAATTAGAACAGATTTGAAAATATCCATACATTAATGCATATTACTTGCAATCACTCACACGTTTTCTCCAATGGAAGCATCTAGCTGACACCTGGTCATAAACTCCAGCCCATCTGATCTACACCACAAACCCTAAGCCTTGATTTTAGGAACACTTGTCACGTATGTGACTGAGGAAAGAGGTGAGGACTAGACTTATCTGATGCACTTGTCTCAGAAAAAAAAGAATTTGAAAACAGATCACGTGCAGTGGGTTAAAATTCATTTACATTATCTGTAACTAATTCATCTTGAAGAGCTCTCAACTATGTTCTCACATCTTAATACTCTTATTTCTAATTGGGGAGTCCAAAAGGTATCCTGCTAGAAGTGGCTCTTAAAATTTAGCGTCTATCAAAATACCATAGAGGGTTTATTAGAACCCAGATTGCTGTGTGCCACCCCCAGTTTCTCATTCAATAAGTCTAGGATGAAGCCTGATAATTTGCATTTCTAACAGGCTTCCAGTTGCTATTGATGCTGCTGGTCTGGGGACCTCACTCTGAGAACAACTGTGCTAGACTAAAGGAATTTCCTGCAATAGTAAGCAAGTGTTAACCCACCAGGGCCTACTGTATTCTCCTCGGACCTACCCAATCAACCAGCCCTAAGGACCAGGCTCACTTAACCTTGCTCTGGTGACTTAGACAATGGCACACATAGTACGCCTCCATACTCCAAGAGAGGAAAGTCTTCCCCCCAGGGCTCCCTGCCCCAGCACAGGTCTACATGGAAACATCCTTTACTACCTCCCACTGCAAAGGACTCTCAGCTGTAGAGGCTATGTTTTATGAGACAGTTTATGTTATTCTAGGTAGCTTCTCATTTTTTTAAAAAATCATCACCCATCCCACCCCCAAGTAATGTCTACAATGAATTTCCACCATTCCTATTTTGCGTTGACCATGTCTCAGAACTTCTCAGTATCTACACTAGTCAGGCCAATTTGGGGTTTGACAAATATGTCACCATAGACAAAATCTTGTTTTGGTTTATCAGAAGAGCCTAGAGGTTAAGCGGTGGGCTCTGAAGTCAGGCTGCCTGAGTGTGAATTCAAATTCCACTCTTACCTAACCAGGTGACACTGAGCAAGTTCCTGAGTTTTCTCATCCATATTATGCCTACATCTTAAGGTTTTTATTTTAAATAAAATGATATCTATAAAGTCCTCAGAATAGTACATGGAAGAGAGAAGGTATTCAGTGAGTGGCAATAATTATAAAAGAATTGTAACTACATTGGGGCATATAGGAGTAGAATTTATTCAGTTTCTCACTAATCAAGAACGGCCATATCCTGGCAGGACTAATAGGCAGGTATATAATGAATTCCTTTGGATCTTCAACCTCTTGCAATAGTCTTCGTGGTGAAACAGGTTGAGCTCACAGACACATTAAAATCAGGGATAATGGCTGTGACTTTCTGCACTCAGTCAAACAACATGGTAAGGAATTTTGTCCTTAAAGAGCAATAACCCAATTTAGGAGGTTGAGCATACGTCTCACTTCATTTCAAAAGCACTAAACTCACACTGAGTGTGGCAGGAAGATCTAAGCTCCTATAAGACTCTGTGCTCTGGGTACTGTTATCATCTCCTGTTTATAGGGAAGGAATCGAGCCTTGGGGAGGGAGTGACTGCACAAGGTCACAGTGTTAATATCCAGCAGGACCAGTACTCGAAAGTCAGGCAGGCTGACACCAGAGGCCATGATCTTCACCCTTCTGGCCCTTTGTCTCTGGGTTGGTCCCAGAGACAGCTATTTTCAGTAAGTAATTAGATTCATGCAGCTTTGGTGTCAGTGGAAAGAGAAAAGGTGACATTACATACTCCGTCCTACCAGGTACAGAGAACAGACCAGGAATGCTGGAAAATTTCAGCACCATGACCTTTGGTGTCTGAGAAAAGGAACGTGAGAAGTTGTGTGTTGCTGGATTGGACACAGAGCACACAGAATAAAATCACATGGAATGTTTTACCATCTGTCTGGATTTTTTAAAAGTAGGCTGATTACACTTATAATGTCATCTCATGATTACTCAGAAATTACATCATAGCCTATTTTTATTCTGTCATATAGTAATTTGTGTGCTGCAAATTAAGACCAGCAAGAATAAAACTCCAGTCTCCTGCTGTCAGGCTATTCAACATTCTCTTAGACAAATTACAAACATATGTTGAATATCCACTCTCTGCCCAGTCTTGGTGCTAAGCTTTTGGGAAAAATACAAAAATATCAGACACAGTTCCCATCTTAAAAGAGCACACGATCGTATTGGTAAGATGAGGTAAATGCAACTAAAATTATTAGACCAAAATAGAGGATCAGATAAGAGGAATGTAGCCAGGAAGATAGTGTTGCATTGACAGCATGGGAAAACCTGTGGATAAAGAGGTGGAGACATACAAGCTGTATTTGGTTATTCTGCCGGCAACATGACAATACACTTGAAATTCAGACTGAGGGCAGACTGTGGAAGGCTTTGGCTGTCTGGCTAAGGAGTTTAGATTTTACTCTAGATTTTAAAAATATTCTTTTCAGGGCCAAATACAGTTTTCAAACTAACTACAATGTAAGCATCTTGACTGAAACTTCTGCATTTAGCAAGATGGAGAGATGGAGTAGATTTACCCTCTTATCTAAAACAACTAAAAATATTCACAGGAGATGTGATACAATGGTTTACTAGTCATTATTCAACAAACAAGGAAGGGCAATGATCCTTTAGAGATGAAACAGACAAGGTGAGCCCCATGACAGCCCCAGGTGACTGCTTGGAGAGTTGCCAGGTCAGGGCATAGGGAGTTTTCAGCCATCTCCCTGAGTTAAGGAGATGGAGCTGGGAGTCTGAAGTGACCAAGGTGGCTAGGGTTCATAGAACGGAGCATTGGAAAGGAGAGAGCTGCTCAGAGAGAGAGTTCTGGGTACCTTCAGAGGATCTTCCCCAAGTCCTCAGCTGAGTAGTGATCAGTACATTCCTGTGAAGAAAGAACCACCCAAAAGGACTAGAGGAGAATTGTCAGAGTCCACCAGAAATAGTTCCTGTTTCCCCAAGTCAGAGTGGAAAATCTCATACTTCATGGGAAATCAGGAAGAATATTCAAAAAAGTTTTGCCTCAATAGTGGGGAAAATTTGCCCAAGACTAAGCACTGTGCTAGTACTTCCTATACACTTCAAAATCTGAATTGAAAGGGTCAGTTTCCAAGTAACTCAACTGCATACTAGAAAAAAGCTCAAAAATATTTATAGGAATACAAATATGTCCAACACCCAATAAACTAAAATTCTGACATCCAGTTAAAAATTACCAGGCATTCAAAGAAGCAGGAAAATACAGCTTAAAATGAGAACAAAAAATCAGTCAATCAAAACTGACCTAGAAATGACATGGATGATAGAATTAGTAGATAAGAACATTCAAACAGTTACCAAACTGTATTCCATATATTCAAGATACTAGTAGAAATATTGAACATGATATGTAGAGCAAGAAATCGTTGCTCTGGTCAAGAAATGTTAATGCTAATGAGCCAAATCATGTGTTTCAGTGAAGCACAGTTTGAGAATTATTGCCCTGGGCTATCGGAAGCCATTGAAGACTTTTCAGCAAAATTTGACATGAAAATAATGGTATTTTAGGAAGATTGAATGGATAGTGAGATTCAGGATGGAATTGATGGGGAAACTAGGAGCAAAGAATTTAGGCAGGAGATAACTGTAATAATACAGCAGGGAAATTATACTTTGGCCTAAAAGAATAGAGGTGAAAATAGAGGTAGGGAATGGTTTGTTATTTTATTTTATTTTTTTTAGTTTACATTTTGTTATTAAGGGCACCTAGCGTGCCTGGCAGTTTGTCCATTTGAAGGGAAGGATCAGTGGGGCTGTCTCTTAGGCTGATGACTTTAGAAGTCTGCAGGATAGCATTCAAAACCATTTTGATAAACTCTTAGAGCTACACTAGTTATCCTGGAACAATGTCAAAAAAAAAAAAAGGCATTATCTTTGAAATTTCATGAAAACTGGGTCTTCTTTTTAGAAATAAGAAACAGAATAATTCATATGGTGCATGAAGGTTAATATTGTAATGGTACTTGGTTTTAAGTATAAGCTGGTTAATTGATTGGGGTCAAACTTTGTGACAAGCCAAGTTATGAAGGAAGAGACATGGATTTAAGCAGGAGAAGTTTTATGTGCAAAAGACACCGAGAAGGAAAGAAGCAACTTAGGAAATGGAAGGTGCTGAATTAATGCCTAAAAGCAGTGCTGTCTAATAGCAATGGAACTCAAGCCACGTGAATAATTTTAAATTTTCTAGTAGTCACATTAAGAAAAGGTGAAGATAAACAGGTGAATTTAATTTTATTAATTAAACAGGTAATATGTTTTATTTAAATCCATATATCTAAAATATGTGGACAATCTAAAAACGATTAATAAGAAATTTTACATTGTTTTAACATGAAGACACACACACTAATTTAGTGTGTATTTCACCCTTATAACACAACTCAGTTTAGACGAATCACGTTTCAAGTGCTAAGTAGCTGCATGTGCCTAGTAGCTCTTATATTCAGCAGTGGAGCCCATGGTCATCAGGCAGCCAGCATTTCTCTCTTCTCCAGTTCTTTTTTTCCACCTCTAATTCTTTCAAGCATCTATTAAGTGCAAAAGATTTCCCTTACTCAGGTAGATTTTGGTATCTCAAAGCACCATGCACAGTCAGACACACTGCATAGGAGAATAGAGACCCATAACAAGTATTTTTGTGGAAGTGGTCTCTAGCTATTGCTTGTAGAAATAAAGGAGGGAGTGAATAGAGCAAAGCTCCACATGATTGTAATCCAGGGTCAAGGTAATAATAACCGTGTGTGTGGAGGAAAGTGAGGATAAGAGTACAGGGAATTTGGCTCCGCTTTCTGCTCTAATTTTGCACCCTTGGAATAATTACTTAACGTCTCTAAGTTTCAAGTTTATAAGTGTAAAGAAACATGCAAAAACACTTGGAAAATATAAAATGATGTAAAAACAAAGTAGTAATATTAATTTTCTCAATTACAGGGCATTTTATTTACAAAAAAAGTTAAGTGAGTCTCAGTTGGAAGGAATGTAAGGGAAGCAAATATTATCTCTATTTTACTGAGAGGAAGGTGTGGTGGGACACTGCACAGGGTCTGATCTGCCTTAGGCTCAGAGCGAGTCTCTCTCCAGATGCCAGCACCCTTGGCCATACCCACCCTGCCCAGAGAAGTTAAGCAATTTACCTAAATCAACAAGCTGGTGTCAGGAATTGCATTTAGATATTCTGCTTCCCAGTCCTCACCCCCCTTCTCCCGACTCTTCTACACTACTTCCCCAAGGATGTGGACTTGAGAGATGTGACCAAAGAAATAAAAAGACTGTATCACAGAGAAAGAATTCCAGATGCTATAGAGGCGAAGACATGAAAACTGAAAAATAACTCAGATTTGATAGGGAGCTCCTCCCTCACCTTAGAATAAGCAATTTCAGGGGAGCAATCAAAAGGAAGGGAAACTTATGTATGAGATAAATTTTTGTTTTGGGTGATTTGTTCTTCCTAGTCTCTATATATCTTTTGTGACTGTGCTTTAATTCAACTCAGATGTAGCAAAACAATAAAACATTTTAGAGTGCTTTTTTTTTTTTTTTCCTTCTCATGAGTTTTGAGCAGGACAGGCAAAATGGGCAAAACTGTTTGATCTGGAGAACAGGATACCCTAGAGAAGGTCCCAACGGCAGGCACGATAAAGAAGTTCAGGCAGAAGTAAGGGTCAGAATTTCAGAGAAGTCTGGTACATGAGGAGGGTTAAGAAAAACTGCTAGGGACAGAGTAAAGGCCAAAGTAGGTGATTAAATAGTTAATCCCACTAAGGGATTTTAAGTATAAAAAAGTTTGGGAAACCCCTGTAAGTTAATGATCACTCAGGAAAGCAGGTTTGCTTAACCACAAAACCTAGCAAGCTTGCTTAGCAACAAAACCGTGCAACAGAAGCATGAGACATGCCTCAAAACCATAAAACAATGGTGAAATGAGATCCACATCCTGCCCAGTGAGGTCAGTAACTTGATTCCTAGGACATGCTTCTCTGTGTGCACTAAAAACAAAAATCTAAGGAAAAGGTGACATTATACCGAAACCTGAGATGATTTACCATATTTTAGTATATGTTACCGCCTTTTTGCTCATTTCCATTGTGCCATGACAGTCTCAGTTTGACCATGTAGGGACAAGAAAACTCCCCTGCCCGACATGGAGGAGGAGGAGAAGCTAATGAAGGAAGCTTGACGTCTACTCAAGAATGAGGAAGAAGGTGTTCTTCTACCCCTTCCATTTTTCCTTTGAGTATAAAACTGTAGCCCACTAAGTTCTGGGGGTGGCACTCCCTTGCCCTCCTGCTTGTATCTCTCACAAGCGTCTTATACTAATAAACTCTCTCCTTACCTGTCACTCTGCCTCTCACTGAATTCTTTCTGTGCCAAGACAGAAGAACCTACACTCTACCAAGTCCTGAGATGCATTCTGCCGGTTTCAAAACAGTACTGAGTTTATATTCAGAGAACCCAACTGCATATCACTGTTGATTACTTACTAGCTCGGGGACCCAGGGCAATTTATTTAATCCTTCTGAGTCTTAGATTCTCTGTAATTAAATTAAACTGAAGTACTATCACCAGGCTCACCTGAACATTTCTGATAATCAAAGAAGAGAATGTAGGGCTTCCCTGGTGGCGCAGTGGTTGAGAGTCTGCCTGCCGATGCAGGGGACACGGGTTCGAGCCCTGGTCCGGGAAGATCCCACATGCCGCGGAGCAACTGGGCCCGTGAGTTACAACGACTGAGCCTGCGCGTCTGGAGTCGTGCTCTGCAACGAGAGGTCGCGACAGTGAGAGGCCTGCGCACCGCGATGAAGAGCAGCCCCTGCTCGCCGCAACTGGAGAAAGCCCTCGCACAGAAACGAAGACCCAACACAGCCAAAAATAAATAAATTAATTAAAAAAAAAAAAAAAAAGAAGAGAATGTATAAAAAATGAGAGTGGTTTGTCAAAGGTAAGGCCCTACACAGGTGTTGGTTATGATGATCTGATCGTCCAGTGGCAGATACACTTGATTCCTTACAGCATAGGGCAGGGAGTCAGATTATGGGAGAGAGTCAGGTTGTACTTCTTGGAAGACCTGGAGAGTAGACAAAGCCCCAGTCATGAAGGAGTTAGGGTTCTGTATAGGAAACCAGAACACAGGTGGCAGGTTAGGAATCCATTTATTAGAACTTCGTTTTAACGTAGGATTTAATTAAAAGACTAAAGCCTGCGTAGTAGAATCTAAACATCTGATTAGAGCTAGAGCTTCATCCTGCAAGGTTTTTAAAATGGTTCTCGATCAAAGCCAGAACTGACCTCAAATTGTTGGGTGGGGCTGAAACTATAGATGGAGAGAGACCATGCCTTCCTAGATTTGGTGGTAGAGAGATACTAGGTAGAGAGCCAAGTAGATCTTTATTATAAGCATTAAAAAAAAAAAAAAAATCACTTACTCTGAAAAAACTAAGCTCATTAATATGAAAAGCTTTTTGAAAGGTTCCTGTTTTTTATTCATGGGTTACTACCAGAGCATTTCTTGCCATTAATCCAAGGAGTCCAGTGAAATATATGATCCTTCTCCAGCTGCTGCACAAATGATAACACTGCTCAGTAAGAGAATACTAATGAGATGCCTAGGTTCTTTAAGAAAGCTGAATGATAGTAATCATCAAAGCATACATCAGAAAATTCCAGTTGCATATGATGATAAAGCAAATGTCAGGTGTATTAATTAATTTAACTTGCAAATAGAAAATTAGACCAGTCTATTTGATAATACATTATCTTCCAATAGGTTTATCCTTAGAAGGATGCGTGATAAAAATGCTATTAAACCAATGACATCCAAAACTAAATTAAAATCATTTGGTCTTCCATTAGTTCCAAAAAAAAAAAAATGTAAAATATTCAATTATTATCAAACCAGAAAGTGGTTTAATTTTCTCTCTTAATTTTTGTTAAAAATTTGTGTGTTAAGAAATACTGATTATTAATTATTCTTTTTACATATTGTTCCTAAAATTTAAAGAGATTTGTACAAGAAATCATTAAAGAGATGTGAGAAGAAAACTATTTTCTTTTTGAGAAGGCAACTTTTGATAATGTGCTTCTTGCATTTGAGTCACTTCAGCACTTCTACTTTATCAAAATTTAACATAATATGACTGCTCACAGCATCTGACATCATCTGGGGTCTATTATCCCAAAATAAGTGTGGAAAAAGACAACACAGCATTGATACTGTAAAAGAGCAAATTTCAAAGCGTGGTCCCCAGACCAGTACCATTAGCATCACCTGGGAACACGTTAGAAATGGAAATTCTTAGACCCATTCCAGACCTACTGAATCAGAAACTGGGGATGGGTTCCATGGGTTCCAGAAATCTGTATTTTAGCAAACCATCCAGGTGATCTTGATGTACACTCACATTTGAGAGCAGCTAAGGTACTAACAATGTGAGAGCCCAGGGAAAAGGTACTAATTTTTTTTTTTTTTTGTAACTAAGGTAACCATGTTGAGAAAAAAATATTAGTGATCAAACTTATTATTTGATAGCCTTATAATTAATAAGACAGACAGGCAGAAAGCATCCAAATCTGACATAAGTATCCTCTAGCCAAGACCCTCCCCTTCCCAGTTCAGGATAATTGGTGAGGGTTACTTATATGCATAATGACGTTTCCTTTGTTGTTTTTGTTGTCTCAACAAATAGCATTAGAAGATACTTGCATGTGCAAGACAGGAAGAAGGAGAGAGGGTTGGTGATACCTGTGTCTATCCCCTTTTATTAGGAAAACAGAAGCTTTTCAAGAACAACACTCCACTTTGCAGATTTCTATGGCTCACTGGCCAGAACAGCGATTCAGGACAATCCCTAGCATCATGGCATGATGGGAAGGCAAGTACAGAATTATATTTTCCCATATGGTAGAATTTATAGTTCTTTAAGAAAGAACTCATACAGGCAAGAAGGGGTTGACATGAGTAATGAGTCAGTCAGTCTATAGAATTATAAGTAGGAAATGTCAGTCCAGGTAGCCATAACTAAAGTAAATATTTACAAGAAGGATCTTCAAGCTGCAGTGACACAAGGGCAAGTGAAATGTGTCAAGGTGGAACCCCAAGTCTCAGGTCCCCAAGTTTCCAGTGAGGTGCTGTCCCCTACACCCAAAGACTGGACCACATTAAAATCTACACTTGCGGGGTTCCTCAGAGATCATCACTTGCTCTTCCTGGGAGGGGTAACTTATCTGCCTGGTGAAACTTGGGAGGGCATGACATCCATGACTACATCGTCCTGGAGAAACACAGACAATTCAGGTCCACCTCGCTTTCTCTTGGGACTTTCTGTCCATAAATGAAGTATATTCTCCTCTTCAGTGACTTCTCTGTTGTGGTACACACTGGACAGCCCTCCTCAGAGTGGGGAGAGGGTTACTGCTTTGTCCCTGGTGACTGAATGAGAAAATTTCAATTGGGATAGGAGGGAGGCTGGCTTGCTTAGCTCTGAAACCTACAACCTATGAGGAATATATTAATAATATCTAATAAAATCAAATGTAAATGTTGGAAGGATGAGACAGTAATTTCTGAAGGTAGAAAGGAATATGAGTGGGATAGTCAGGGTTCCATCAGGAGAGCAGAACTACTATGGGTATTATGGAATAAAGGATTATTGTAGGAATAAGAGGAACAATTGTGGAAGAAGATGGCCCTCCTCCAAAGGGAAGCTGGTGGATCAGAGACAAGCTCCTAGCCAGCCTCCTGAAGCACTGAAGCAAGTTGGGAGCTTGAAAGAGAATCTAGGCAGCTGCCAGGGGGAGACTGTGAAGGAAAGCTGGTGATGTCTACAGAAAGCTGCTGCCCCCATGGATGGTGGTCAGCCTGGGGTGCTGTGGCTCAGTAGGACTGGCAAGGTGGGAGGAAGAGTTGCATCCGGAGTAGAGAGTGTGAAGGTAACCTGGATCTCCTGCTGTCTCTGTGTCTTTCTCTCACCACACCTAACCATGGAAACCTTCAGAAAATAATGGCAGCTGCTTTGTTTCTGTCTTCCAAATCTTATGCAGTTTCTCTATTGACTCACTCTAATCATAAACCTTAAAAACGGGTTCTGATATATTTACTTCCAGCCATACTTAACTTACAAATAAAGACAGTAGAAAAATTATGCTTCCACTTAAAATGATTCATCTATCCCTGTACAAATCAAAACTTACCGTCTCTGCAGAGGACATAGAGTTCCACGTCACCTCAATCACTGGTGATGTCCATTCCTCATTGGGCTGCATCACACTACCCCTCTGATATCCTGTAACCTAAACACCAGGCTATAAGGTTAACCATTATTAACACATCTTAGGTTAGATAACAGAGGAATAGAAGGAGGGGGGAGAGCAAAGAAAAAGAACTGAAATGGAAAGAAAAGAATACACACATTCATTTCAAAGTTGGGATGAAATACTCATAACTACTACAGGCCCTGTTTTTGTAACTGAACATGTAGTTACTGCTGGTATTTCCATCTTCCTTCTAGCACTATCCATTCCATATCTCTTTGCTCTTAACAAACACTTCAGCTGGTCTTAGGTTGTTGCCTACTGGGGTGATGCAAACTGTCATTCCTAAAAGTCTGGAATCATTAGCAATTGATGCAGTTTTCTATTAATTTTTTCACAGACATAGGAGTACTAAGAGGCCCCTCAGAGACTCTCCTGTGTTCCAGACCTTGTCCTCCCTGCCTCCATTGTGTATTGTGCAGGATCACTCATCTCAGCCAGTACAGTAACCCCTTCTTTTCCTGGTGGTTCACTGGCATCAGAAACTCAAAGAGCCAGGTGCTGGTCTCAGACTCCAGTTTAATAGAACATTTGTTGTCCCCCCTCCCCAAGGTCAGGCATCTGCCCCAATGGGCAGTCAAGAGTTGTGAGATGGATCACTGAACTCCAAAGAATCTATATCATACCGATTCACATTTCGGGTAGGGTCTTAATTTCAGCAAAACGACATCAAGTGTCACATCAAATATTGTTCAAGTGAAGCTTATTTGACTTTATTTATATTGAATTTGTTTATATGTTTTGATTTTATAGCTATATAAGCATAAGGCATTTATACCAAGATTATATTGATATATTTTTACCAAACATTATAATACAAATAATTTACGTAAGTAAAAAAAAAAAAAAAAAAGAACATTTGTTGTACCCCTGATGAAAGAATTTTACTCTGGGAAACAAAAAATCTAGCAGAGCCTAAGCTTGATGGAGGAGGAAGCGCCAATTCTGCTGCATCAATGGGAATAGAGGAGCCCATCCACCTTACATCCCTTGCAGAGAAAGCATTTGTTAAAAATTTTAAATTCTTTTAAACTAAAAATAGAAAGCTTTAAAATCCCATAAAGCATTTCTAAAAAAAGAAATCAATCATACTTAACGGTGAAATGTTAACATCATACTGTAGGTGGTTCTCTTGGATTCTTTCAGTAATAGTTTGGGTACAAAATATGAAACTGCTTATAGAAATCAATAACTTTCATGTATATATGTGTACACATATATATTAAATCAGAAAATATAGTAGATAAAAAGATGGCAAAAGTTAACATTTAACAACCTACAAAAACTATATACATATAAAATATTATTGAAGGTCATAAAAGACTTGAATACATGGAAAGGTGTATCATGTTAAGAAAAGTTGGTTTAACATTATAGAGATGTTAATTCTAAATAATCTATGAATCTAACATTATTCAAATACAAATGTCAAACCTTTTTTAACTAGACAAGATGATTCTAAAATAATGCGGAAAAAATAAATGAACAAGTATATTCAGGAAAATTCTTAAATAAAAAATGAGATCAGTTCTATAAAATATTAAAACATTATCAAGCTGCAATAGCAAAAATTAGAAAAGATTAAAATTTTTTTTAAATCTTCATAGAAAAATACACCATAAACAAAGTCAAAAGTCAGTCAACTAATTGGGAAAAATATTTGCAACTTTTATCATAGGTAATTAGAAAATTTACTTACTATAGACTGTCTGCAATCCAATAAGAAAATAATGGATGACCCAAGAGAAAAAACTGGAAAGGGGTTAAGCAGTTTACAGAAAAGGAAACAGAAGAAAAGTAATTTTTACATGTACAAGAGCCATGAAAAGTTTAACACCATAATAAGTGATACTGTTTGCTTACAATAAAATGATGAGGATGTGGGGAAACAAACATTGCTGGTGGGATATTCTGAAATGCACATATATTTGGACTAAGTAATCCTACTTCAAATGACATTCATATAAAGATATTAATTGCAGAGTCTTCATCTTCAAAAGATGAAAAATAATTTGTATTCGTTAATATGAGTTGAATAATGATGGCATATCTATCAGTGGAATATTATGAAACTGTCAAAAATGATCAAGAAGTTCTATGCATGCTGATACCCTGGAACATTTTCCTACATATTGTGTGGTGAGAAAGGGAAGGTATAGAACAGTATATATAGAATGTTTTCATTTTTGTAACCCACCAAAAACATGTATATGCATATACATGTTCATATGTATTGTACCTCTATTTAAGACTACATAAAGAAACCGGTAACTAGTGAATGATTCTGTGGAGAACCAGATGGCTAAGAGAGAGGAGTAAAAGGGAATAATTATCATCATGTATCTTTTTTTCTTTTTAACATTTAAAAATAATATACTTTTAGTATAGTTTTATTACTTACCCACTTCTTGGGACCCCTATTATTTACACCTTGCATTAGTCTGATATATTTATTACAACTGATGAACCAATACTGATATATTAACCATAGTTTACAGCTTACATTAAGGTTGACTCTTTGTGTTGCAGAGTTCCATGGATTTTGACAAATGAATGTCATGTACCCACTATTAAAGTATCATACAAAATAGTTTCATTGCCCTAAAAAAACCCTAAGCTCCACCTACTTAGCCATCCTTCCTGCTATTCTCACCCACACCTCTGGCAACCCCTGTTTTTACTGTTGCTAGTTTTTACTTTTCCAGAATGTCATGTGGTTAGAATTGTTGATCTAAAACAAACTGCTAGTTGTTTTTACAGCAAAAATTGGTTTATTCGGGATCAACAAAGAATTGCAATTTAGGGTTTGCAACATTAGTGAGCCAAGTGCCAAGTCCTCACACAGTAAGGCAAGAACTCTTTTATAGAGGGAGAAAGGGACTTGGGAGGGCTATAGTAAACAAAGAGTCCATGGCTTTTCATTGGTTGAGTTGTTGCCAGGAAAGAAGAGAAGTCTTTCTTTTTCCTGTTGGCTCTGCTATTGTTGTAGGGTGTAAGAGCTCCCCCTTCTGGCCTCCTGACTCTATTTTAATTGAGATTCCTGTTTATTAATTTTTACAGAATGATACAGTATGTAGGCTTTTCAGACTGGCTCCTTTCACTTAGCAATATGCATTTAAGTTTCCTCCATGTCTTTTCATGGCATGATAGCTCCTTTCTTTCTATTGCTGAATAATACTCCATTGTATGGATGTAACAGTTTACCTAATAAATCATCTTGGTTGTGGCTTATAATTCTTTTCAAACATTGCTCGATTCAATTTGCTAATTTTTGTTGAGAATTTTTGTACAGGCATACCTCATTTTCTTGTGTTTCACTTTACTGCACTTCCCACATGCTGCATGTTTTACAAGTTGAAGGTTTGTGGCAACCCTGCGTTGAGCAAGTGTATCAGTGTTATTTTTCCAACAGCATTTGTTCACTTCGTGTCTGTATCACATCTTGATAATTCTCACAATATTTCAAACTTTTCCATCATTATGTTTGTTTTGGTGATGTTTGATGTTACTATTGTAATTGTTTTTTTGTTTTGTATTTTTAAATGATGCACATTTTTTAAGACATATGCCATTGCATGCATAATAAACTACAGTATAAACATAACTTTTACATGTACTGGGAAGCCAAAAAATTTGTGACTCACTTTATTGAGATCTTTTCTTTATTAGCAGTGGGCTGGAACTGAATCTGCAGTATCTCCAAGGTATGACTATATCTTTGGTTCATGAGATATTGGTCTTCTTGTAATGTTTGTCTGGTTTTGGTATTAGGGTAATGATGGCCTCACAGAATGATATGCTTCTATTTTCTGGAAGAGATTGTAGAAAAATTGTATCATTTCTCTCAAATATTTGGTAGAATTCACTAGTGAAACCACCTTAGCCTGATGCTGTTTTGGAAGGTTAGTAATTATTGATTTAATAGATACAGTCCTATTCAGAGTATCCATTTCTTCTTGTGTGAATTTTAGTAGCTTGTCTTTCACATAATTGGTCCATTTCATCTAAGTCATTAAATTTGTAGACAGATAGATGCTCATAATATTCCTTTACTATTCTTTTCATATTAATGAGATCAGTAGCGATGACCACTCTCATTGAGTGGTCCTGTGTCCCTGGGCTGTAACCTTTACAAGTGTTTCTCAGCATTTTTTCTCCCTTAGGTGAGACTTGAAGGCTAAAAGGGACTGGAGTTAGGTAATTACCCTTCCTCCAAGCCTGATAAGGCTTCAGTTTTTTCCTTGTCTGATAGGACTTTGTTATGGAGAATGTTCTGGGCTTATTTCAGAAGGGTTACTTTCCCTCTCCTCTAGGCCAAACATGGGGAAGTTTCCTCTGATCTTCACTGTGAGAACCTGGTGGGGCTCCCAGAGGTAAAACTCAGGAAAGTGTAAAAGCATGATGGTTCCCAGAAGTTTGTAACTCTCAAGCTAGTTCACACAGCCTCTCGCAATTACCAAAGTTATTATTTAAGGGTTCCCACCATACTTTTGCTGCAGATAGGTTGATCTATATTCTCTGCATTCATTTGTCTCTCCTGTTTTTGAGGTGGTGGTTAGTCCTGTGACCTCAATTCTCCAAAGGATCTAAAAAAAAGCCATTGATTTTTCAGTTTGTTCAGTTTTTTCTTGTTGTGACGGTAGAAGAGACAGCTTCCAAGCTTTACATGTCGAAGCTGAAACTGAAAAGCTCATGTATCTTTTCTTAAATTTTGAATTTTGCACCATGTGTTTATATAATCTATTCCTATCCCGCATCCCTTCCCCAAATAGAGAATCTCACAGTTGTTAAAATTAAGGTGCTACTATTGTCCACAGAATGGAACAGATCCAAAAAGAACATAAATACATTTGATTAATATGTAATCATCACTGAACTAACCTTACAAAGAAACACAACCCCTGGAAATATTAGCAGAATGATCAGAAGTTAAGTACCCACGCAGGCATCATAGCAAATCAGACATTTTACTACTTGGATCCATCCACAGCATCAATACCTCGAGTCTCTCAGATCAGCAGCTCAAAGATAGCAGCAATTCAAGTCATGGCTTCAATCAGTCTAACCTCAAGGGTATTTGTGTGAAATGCCACTCAGACTAAATGGTTCAGGGTGACCTTGCTTATTCTCTTGGTATTTTTACACAGCCAGTTTCAAACATCTCTTACCACGTTACAGTATCTCTCCTCTTGATTCTATATAGATTTCCAATATTCTTTAACCCTTCCTGATATTACAACTAAAGTTTTATATTTTCATTATCTCTGTAAACACAAATGTATAAATCTTTACTTTGGAATACATGGCCCTAAACATTTTTGGACTTTTTAGAAGAGGATAACATGAAACTGACACTTCTAAATAGAAATATTAACAGAGAATAAGCAAACTCTATATTAAGTGGAAAATCAATGAGGCTGTTACAAATATGTGGCTTAAGTAGCCAAGTATCTTTTTAAAGCTTGTTTGCTTTTAGCGTCCATAAATCTACCAAAAGAGCTAGGAATATAACAGGATCCAAATCCTAGACATATTGTTTTGTTATTAAAGTTTGGCAAACTTTTCTCAACTCTGTCTTTCCCTCATACTCTCTTCCAGGAAATAAAAGCAATAACAATGTGCAACTTCATAATAAAGTTTGTAAATATGTTCATCAGTTGGAGAAGGCTATGACACCCAAGAGAAGGCTGATTTAAAGTATGAAGGATAATTCTTTCTAAGAGAAAAATGTTTACTTAACACTGCTCATAGTAGAAGTAAATTAAGTAGGAAAGCAAGTAGACTAACTTTAGTCAATAAAATGTTACCCCTAGGTATAGACAAGAATACTTTGAATTGATTTAACTCCTAGTACTAACCTCACCACCCTGCACTACTTTTGAAAATGCAGAATCTTTACCATTAATTTTACTTTCTATAATTGGCTATAGGTTTGCAGAGAAATAAGAAACCACGGACAAAGGAAATAAAGGTTTCTATTCCATTCTTCCAAAAGGGTTTAGATAAACACTTATTGAGAAACTACTAAAAGCCACGCCCTTTATTTTTGTTTTTTAAAAAATATAACAATACTATGAAGTATGTATTATCCTCATTTTATTGATGAAACTTTCTTTACGTTGAGACAAAAGTTAAATTTAGATGTGGTTATAAAACTCATGTGTTGAAACGTGGTTTTAAAAAGTTAAATTTTAAAATTTTAGAATGTAAATAAACAACAAATTCAAACATAATTTCATTACTCAGAGGCAACCACTTCATCATTTATAGTATGTATATGTACACATACATATTTATACGCACCTAAAGATATATATATTTATATCCTAAAGAGAGGCAGATAAATGAATCCTTGTTTACAAATAGTTTGGTTTCCTGCTTTTTGCACTTAACACAACAGGAATCTCTTTCCATGTACTTATACATTTCAATATCTTATTTTTGAAAGGCAACACATTATTCTATTGAATAATTGAATGAATTATTCATTCTATTGAATGAATGTACTTTACTCCTCTAACTGTATACATGGATTGCTTCCAATTTTGTGCCACAATAAACAGTGCTGTAATGAATATTACTGTACCTAAATCTTAGTGCACATCCTTATTTCCTTAAGATAAATTCCCAGAAGTGAAATTGTCCATGATACATGTTTTTTTAATCACGTATCAGTTTGTGTTTGAATCATGGGGTCTCTTTTCTGAAAATGCAATATAAAGTTTAAATATCTTTGTGAAACACATGAGGCCTGGGCTCACTGTTCTTTAAGAATCCAGAGCTCTAACATGCTGATTAACTGTGAGCTTTATATAAATTAGTTTGTAGTAGTTAATACTAGTCTTTACTTTTGGGTAAAGAAAAACCCTGCTTAACTGAACATGAACAGTGTTGTCTTTTCTAAGGGCTAATCATAAGCCTTTTTATTTGAAGTTTGCGAAAAGAATAAGGCTACTCTAATACGTTGTCCTCTTTTGGGTCTTTGAGATAAGTGAGGTGAAATATAACTCTTGGAATAAGAGTGTAGATAATGTTAACAGAGAGGCAGAATCATGTTCACTACTAAATCCCTGCCAAATGCTCAGCTACTTAGTGAAAAATTAGTTTCTAATAACATAATGAAACTGTAACTCAACCTACTCTATTGACTTTGACAATGTCATTCTCTTATTCAGCACTGGCTAGAGTTTACATAAAAAACCCTCTGTGGTATCCAAATTAGAAGGGAAGAGATAAAATTGTCATTATATGCAGATGACATGATACTATATACAGAAAACCCTAAAGACTCCACACAAAAACTAGAACTGATAAACATATTCAGCAAGGTAACAGGATACAGGATTAACATACATAAATCTGTTGCGTTTCTTTACACTAAAGAAGTCTGGCCAAGGAGGTGAAAGACTTATATGCTGAGAACTATAGATTGATAAAGGAAACTGAAGATGATTTAAAGAAATGGAAAGATATCCCATGCTCTTGGATTGGAAGAATTAGTATCTTTAAAATGGCCATACTACCCAAAGCAATCTACAGATTTAATGCAATCCCTATCAAACTACCTATAACATCTTTCACAGAACTAGAACAAATAACCTTAAAATTTATATGGAATCACAAAAGACCCAGCATTGCCAAAGCAAACCTGAGGAAAAAGAATAAAGCTGGAGGTATAACGCTCCCAGACTTCAAACAATACTACAAAGTTACAATAATCAAAACAGTGTGGTATTGGCACAAACACAGACATGGATCAATGCAACAGAATAGAAAGCCCAGAAATAAACCCACACACCTATGGTCAATTAATCTTTTGACAAAGGAGGCAAGAATATACAATGGGGAAAAGACAAGTCTCTTCAGTAAGTGGTGTTGGGAAAATTGGACAGCTGCATGTAAATCAATAAAGTTAGAACACACCCTCACACCATACACAAAAATAAACTCATAATGGCTTAAAGGCTTAAATATAAGATAGGACACCACAAAACTCCTAGAAGAGAACATAGGCAAAACATTCTCTGACATAAACTGTAGCAATGTTTTCTTAGCTCAGTCTCGTAAGGCAAAAGAAATAAAACCGAAAATAAACAAATGGTACCTAGTCAAACTTATAAGCTTTTGCACAGCAAAGGAAACCACGAACAAAACAAAAAAACAACTCACAGAATGGGAGAAAATATTTGCAAATGATGTGACCAAACAAGGGCTTAATTTCCAAACTATACAAACAGCTCATACAACTCAATAACAAAAAAACAAACAATCCAATCAAAAAATAGGCAGAAGAGCTAAAGGGGCATTTCTCTAAAGAAGACATAAAGATAGCTAACAGGCACATGAAAAGATGCTCAACATCACTAATTATCAGAGAAATGCAAATCAAAACTACGAGCCATCACCTCACACTGGTCAGAATGGCCATCATTAAAAAGTCCACAAATAATAAATGCTGCAGAGGGTGTGAATAAAAAGGAACCCTCCTACACTGTTGGTGGGAATGTAAATTGGTGCAGCCACTATGGAGAACAGTATGGAGGTTCCTTAAAGAACTAAAAATAGAGCTACCCTATGATCTAGCAATCTCCCCCTGGACATATATCCAGAGAAAACTCTAATTTGAAAAGATACATGCATCCCAATGTTTTACAATAGCCAAGCAACCTAAACGTCCTTTGACAGATGAATGGATAAAGAAAATGTGGTACACACACACACACACACACACACACACACACAATGGAATACTACTCAGCCATAAAAAATAAATAAATAATGCCATTTACAGCAACATGGATGGCCTAGATATGATCATACTAAGTGAGGTCAGTCAGAGAAAGACAAATATCATATGAAAACGTATGTGGAATCTAAAATATGACACAAACGGACTTACCACTATATATAAACTAGATAAACAAGGTCCTACTGTATAACACAGGGAACTATATTCAGTATCTTATAATAACCTATAATGCAAAAGAATCTGAAAAAGAATATATATAACTAAATCACTTTGCTGTACACCAGAAGCTAATACAACATTGTAAATCAACTATACTTCAAGAAAATAAATTTTTTAAAAAACCAAAAAAAAAAAAACAACCCAAAACCATATGAATGCTGGGTCCTTGGGGAATCAGATAATGAAAAAAGTGCATTTAGTTGGGAGGAAAGATACTTCTTTTCACATTTAGTTTATGAAGGGCTATTTGTGGCTCAATGTGCAAAAAAGCTGGGTTCTGAGAATTAAGGTACTTCTTCATTCATGATGATAATTATGTTTTCTCTAGGGTATTTTTGAAATGCTTAAACACAAGCATAAACAAAATAGCCCTCTTTGTATGACAGGAAGAAAGTCAATTAACTACAAAACGCTTAGCAGAGTAAGATTGTATAAGACTTCAAAGTAAATTGCAGATTCAAAGGAATGCTTTTTTTTTTTTTTTTTTTAGTTAAGAAGTGGATTTATTTAGAAACACACTCCACAGAGTGTGGGCCCTCTCAGGTGAGAAAGGCACCAGGGTATGGGGTTGTCAGTTTTTATAGGAGTGGGTAACTTCATAGGCTAATGAGTGGGAGGAGTATTCAGCTATTTCAGGAAGGGGCAGGGATTCCCAGGAATTGGGCCACCGCCCACTTTTTGAACTTTATGGTCAGTATTGGAACCGTCATGGCGCCTGTGGGTGCGTCATTTAGCTTGCTGATATGAGTGTATACTGAGGCTCAAAGTCTAGTGGAAGTCTACTTGTCTGCCATCTTGGACTCATTTGGTTCTAATCAGTTTATGTTGTGTCCTTGGACTGTGTCATTCTTTCAAAGGTCGTGCCCTGCCTCCTCCCCTCCTGTTTCATTCCCCCCTCAGAGATTTTACTCCCATATTCTTATGGGAAGCAGAAGGGCGATGGTCTGTCTTCTGTAACTGCTTCAAGGCTGAGTAGCAGCATCGACCCTGCCTGTCAGGGAATAAAACTCTCTGGATGCCTGATCTAGGGGCCCTAGGGGCAGGACACCTCCTTGTTTTAAGTTGGTATAGCCTGGAATCCTCGCATAGCCATCATCTTGGTGTGGAAAAACTGTTTCCCTAGCCTTTCTATGAATCTCCTTGATGATGAAGCACTTTTTGTAACAGCTTCAGAGTACAAAAATATCTATAAATGACAAAAGACTTAAAAGGCATGGTAAAACATCTGATTACAGTGTAATCGATAAAGAAACTTGGTTATAATAACCAGAATTACGACTGATTACATTTAACTTAACATACCAAATAATCCTAGTTAAATATTTCTCTTTAACATACCTCAGGGGCCCTCTAAAGTACCCCAAAGTTAGCTGGAAATCAAAAGAAACAATTAAAATTTGGTATTTGGGAAGTTTGTCAAAAAGTTTTAAAACACTTGGTCAAATAAGATCATAGGTCACTGTGAGACAATACTTATTTTTTAACCAAAGTTACAAAAGAGCTCAAAAGCAAATACAAGTCACTTAAAGTCAAAGAAACTCACATAATCTGTTGTCAAAAGAAGCATTTCAAGAATACTTTGGAGGGAGAAACCAAATCCAGTCTTGTTCTAGCCCATTCCTAACAAAATCCATCTACCAACTAAATTCAATCCAACCTTACAAAATCCTGATCATGCATAACTCTTTTCAGTATTTTTCATTCTTTACAACTTCTTTTACTAAAAACATGTATTTTACTTTTCTTAAAAGTTTTTTCACATTGAGTTACCTTTCTTGTTGACAAATTTGTAACAGAATAAGGTCTTATTTGACCTCTAATAAACCTAGGTACAACAGAAGTATTATGTTTAATGTTGATGACTCTAGAAACATGTCTATATTAATCAAACCAACAAGCTTAAGCCACCTTCAATGCCAGATATCAGTTTCCAGATGACATGAACCTGAAAATTCATTCTGGCCAGATTGTTTTTTATTTCTGAGTATTTATATAAGCATTTCATTTTTTTTTAATGCCAATTAAGTAGAGCTCTCTTATGAATTCATTTTTGGCAATATCATACACCTACAACACACATATACATATGAACATACAACAAACACAGAGGCCTCACAGTTCCCATTCAGAATTTCAGCCCTCAGTCAGGTACAACATAAGCCATCAGTTACAAGGGGTTGGATTCAAATTGGGCTTCTAGAAGATGGAACAAATCAAGGTCACCTATCTAGATGGCTAAACCCTTTTTACTAGTGTTTACAGAAAAGACACTTAAGATTTCTATTTATCCTTGACAAGTCACGTTCTAAATTACTTTACCATCTTTTTAAAATTTGCCTTTAAAAAGACAGCAGAGATAAGGGTTCCAGAGAAGACCAGATAGGACATTTGCACCTCAAAGAACCCATGCTTTTTTAATTTTTACAATGTTTCCTCTCAACTTATGGATTACAGAGGCATGCGATTTCAAGTACTTATCAGGCTCATTATCGGTATTATAAAAATAAAATAAACCATCTACCTTTTAAAGGCATAGGTCATATTTTTTTGTTCATCTTAATTATTTCTTCAAAATTTATTATCTTGAGTGTAAACTCAGTGAATGCTAAAAATATACAATCAGTTTCTTAACTCAAAATATTTATCATTACAGGTAACATGCATTTAATATTTTTTGGAGATCACTGAGAGAGCCAAGGCCAAGTGACTGAAACAAATAGAATCTTACAATCTAAATGAGCAATTGTCAAATTAGGGAGCTTGGGAAGGAAGATAATATCAAAAGGGCTCTGTGGTTTGAAAAAATATTCAATATGCTTAACATACGTATTATTTATTTTCTCAAATTACAGAAAGCAAACCTCAAAATTCTTGGCTTATGAGACTATGCAAACAAAAAAGTACATACTCTATTAATTGTAAAACTGTAAGCACTGTATTTTGTCAGTGATGTAACAGATAATTCACTTTAGACTGTTATGCCCAGTATATCATAGTATTAACAAAATGTTCAATAGTCTCCTATTAAAAAAGTAAAAGAAAATAACCACTTGGCAACCACCTGAGTAATAACTGATTCAAGCGAGAATCATCAATGGACACTAAAGCTAGTAGGCAAAAGTTGGAAGAAACAGGATATTTGCAGTATTTTCCAGAAGGAAAAATAGTAATGCTACATTGAAGGCACTACTTTGTGTGTCTTATTGTGTGCAGATAGGTAAATATATTATGATGTTGAAAGCCAGGGTATTTCTATATACTTGTTTAAAGCAAAAACCACAACATTGTTTTGGAGGTCAATAATGTACATACTTACACATGTCAACCACAGCATAAAGGATGAGGATAAGAGAATCCACACAGTGGTCAGGTTTCTACATTTTATGTTAAGTAGTACAATATTAACTCTAAGTGGACTGTGAAAGTTAAGGACTTACTTGTCAAAACAGGTAAAAAAGCAAGACCCAACTACATACTGTCTACAAGTCATGCATTTTATAAGACACAGGTTAAAAGTGGATTAAAAAAAAAAGATATACCAGGCCAACAGAAAACATAAAAAGGCTATATTAATATCAAATAAAATAGATGTGAAGACAAAGATTACCAAAGATAAAGTGATACATTTCTTAATGATAAAAGGGTCAAATTAATCAGTAAGATATAACATTTAACAGCAAAGTTTCAACTGCTTTTGTAAATAAAATTTTATCAGAACACAGCCATGCCCATTTATTTACATACTGTGGACGGCTACTTTCATGCTACAATTGCAGAGTTAAGTAGTTGTAAGAGAGACCGTTATGTCTCACGAAACCTAAAATATTTCGAAACCTAAAATATTTACTACCTGGCCCTTTACAGAAAATGTATGCTGATTTCTGCAAAGGAATTAAGTCACACACAGGACATGTGTTTTATCCAACAGTAGGCAAATCAAAAGCAAAGTAGTAAATACGATTCATAACTATTTGAAAAGAGGAAAAGAAAAAAATCAAAGTAAAATAGGGTTATGTATTTCAGTGACTATACCTTGATTAGAGGTACCTATAACATATAAGAATGAGCCTCAAGTAGAAGTTGAAATTCAGTTACATTTTCATTTAACTAACAGTCCTAACTCAAGATAGAACCTCACTATATCTTTAACATAAATAACTAGTTTTTGCAACATATAATAAAGAAAACTAAAAGGGCACTAATCTGACAATTTTCCCCCAAAACACAGCATTAAGTTTTAAAGAGCATTTTTTTTTCTGCCCTGACATGAAATAGATGACAGTTTAGTATAACTCCAATCAGCCATGGAAACTCTATTTGTTCAAGTAGCAAGTGTAAACAGTATAAGGAAGTGTGTTAATGTACACTTGGATTCAAACTCTTTATAGCAAAATTCGTAGAGAATATGAACAATTCTAATATAATGATGCATTTACTTAGTTTTGTATTCCCCATTAAGAAATGGGAATACACACATAGAAATCATTTGTAAAACTCTGACAATGGTAGTGACTCAAACTTGCTTAAAATAAAATTTTTTACAAAAGAAGAAAAAATACACACATTTACACATGCACACTTGTTTTTCTGATCTGAGGTACACAGAACCAAAAAGCAAAAAAAAAAAAAAAAAAAAAAAAGGTAGCCAACACACTAAGGTTAAGAAAAACAACACAACAGGAACAATATGAAAGATGCTACGAGAGACAGAAAGACTACGAAAAAAGAGAAGTGAAGATGGATGACAGTACTCACCTTTAAAACTGAAATATGGCTTTTCTTCTTCAGGGAGAAGAGAGTAACAGGTTAAAACTACTATATTAAAGAAAGGCTGAAAAACATATGGAGTCTCTGCCTATATAGGTCTTTAAGAATAGGCAAACTGAGTGGCTTAAATAAATGCATACTTGCAAGAATGGCTAGATCTGCACTGTCCAGTAGGATGGCGATTAAAGTTAAAATTAAATAAAATTAAAAATTCAATTATTCCACTGCACTAGACACATTTTAAGTGCTCAGCAGCCACATGTGGCTAAAGGCTATGGTACTGGACAGTGTAGATATAGAACATTTCCATCACCACAAAAAGTTCAACTGGGCAGCCCTTGGCTAGGCTCAGTGTCTTGAGATGTCTAAACTGTAAAGTTAGCTTGATTTTCCCTAGAACTTTTTGGTTCATTTATGTATTTATTTTATAGAATTTTTTGGTTTTTATCTTACAGGGCCTTTTGTTCTTCAGTCATATCTATCCATTTCAACATTTTTTTTTCATATTAAATTGAAAATGCATGGTTTCAAAAAGAAACAGAACGTACCCCTTATGGAAAGAGTAGCAATTTAAAATGTGTTACACAACACAATGCTTTTTAAAAAATTTGCAGAACTGTACAAAATGTATACAAATATACAGAACTATTAGTTTGATATTATTTAATGTAATTAGTGAATTATAAAAATATATTTTCTAAATATAAATTCAGATATACTATGGTTGAAAAATAGAAGTAAATCTAAGTTACCTAAGTCAAACAGAGATACAAATAGTGAAGAAAATACCAAGTACAATCAATGGTTGTAATAGCATAGCAATAAAATCAACCAAAATTTTTAATATAAAAACTCTTCTTAAACACTACTTAGAACATTTGATTCAAATGAAGAGTACTGAAAAATTCCCTTGTATTAAAGAAATACCTAAATAAGGACATTTAAGTCATGCTTTAAAATTAAACAGCCTAATTAAAAACTATGTAGGGGCTTCCCTGGTGGCGCAGTGGTTGAGGGTCTGCCTGCCAATGCAGGGGGTACGTGTTCGAGCCCTGGTCTGGGAAGATCCCATATGCCGCGGAGCAACTGGGCCCGTGAGCCACAATTGCTGAGCCTGCGCGTCTGGAGCCTGTGCTCCGCAACGTGAGAGGCCGCGCTAGTGAGAGGCCCGCGCACCGCGATGAAGAGTGGCCCCCGCTCGCTGCAACTAGAGAAAGCCCTCGCACAGAAACGAAGACCCAACACAACCATAAATACATTAATTAATTAATTAAAATAGCCATCTAAAAACAGTTATTTAAAAAAAAAAAAACTATGTAAATGAAAGACAATATATCAAATGAAATTCACATCAGAATTAACAACAAATAATAAATTTCTGAATATGTGGCAAAGGTAGAATCCAAGTTATCTGTATGAAAATCCTAAGAAATTCATAAATATTGATAATTCTGTAAGTTACTACAGTTTTTTACGTGACAAACAATATAGTCACAATATATCAGCTATTTTCTAATTTTTATACATTATTTCTGCAAATATTCACTGCATGTTTAAAAAATTTAGAACTGATACCATGTATCTTACTACATTTTCAATGCAGTAATAAAGTTATTTTAGATTCACTGAGTGGGGATGAAGGGGGAATCAGATGAAGGTGATCAAAAGGTACACACTTCCAGTTATAAGACAAAGTACTAGAGATGTACAACATGATAAAGATAATTAACACTGTTTTCTTTACCTCATATATGAAAGCTGTTAAGGGAATAAATCCTAAGAGTTCTCATTACAAGGGAAAAAAACTTTTTTTCTGTTTCTTTGATGTTGTTTCTATGAGATGACAGATGTTCACTAAACCTACTGTGGTCACCATTTCATCATGTATGTAAGTCAAATTATTATGTTGTACACCTTAAACTCATACAGTACTGTGTGTTGATCGTATCTCAATAAAAGTAGAAGGAAAAATACATTCACTGACATCTGATTTTAAAAATCTAATCACAAATGAGAATAAATTAAACAAGCAGAAGAGAGTGGAAAGCAACTAAGGAAAAAGAAAACACCTTAGAAAAAACAATAATGGAGGCTAAGAAGAATATTCTGAAGTAAAAACCAAAGAAAGCTTTAAGCAATAAAATCCAGAAACAAGAAGTAAAACTTTAAGACCAAATAAAAACATGTATCAGATCAGGTTCTTTACTAAATTAATAATTAGATAATAATTTGCTCTTGTTTTGGAGTCACAAATTACCTTTCCTACCCCACCTTCCCAGTAGATAAATACATAATATCTATATACTGAGATTCACAGTTTCTGGACTTATTTTCCCACCACTTAAACTGTGGATCATTGCTATCATATGAGAGTGTTTGTTCAACTCCTCTTGCTGAAGTTTCACCAGGGACTCTTTCTCTTCCAAACGACCTTCTAACTGAGCCTTCTGAACTTCTAGGGAGGAAGCCTAAAAAAGGGGCATGGGGGAGAGAAATTGAAGAAAACAAACAACTTAGCGTGTTTTCTCTTCACAGAAACATGCTTTAAGATGTCCTTTTGTTTTTATTTGTAAGACAACCATATCAAAAGATACATTACGATATGTATTATATTTTAGTTAACAATTATATGGTAAGTTTACGATCAGTAGTTGATAAACAATATAATACAAATTGGGGAGACACGTTCAATTTGTCTTTTTAAGTCAATACTAGCAGCTGGACTTTTGCAGAAAATACTACATATTATTATTTAGAATTACTATTAAGATAAACACATTAAGGCAGAACCAGGATATCTGTAAATGTGGAATTAAATTTTATGCCTCTTCTGTCACTTATGCTCTGTAGTTGTTCAGTCTTTTTAATCTTGGTCTGTTCTCATCTTCCTGGTGCTAGATGGTCCAGAAAGCACTATTCATGGCTACCACACTCAAGCAATCATGATAATGTAGAAAGAGCAATGACCTTAGAACATATAAGACTACTGTTTCACTTAGCTATGTGACTAACCCTGAGCACGTAACTTAACCCAAGATTCCGTTTCATTTGTAGGATGAAAATATTTATTAATACTTATATAGTAATATATTTGTTAAAGGAAGATTAAGAAAAACATTTCAAAGAGTCCTATGTAAACTATAAAGTTCTAAACAAATACGAACTACAATTATTGTTATCACCATCCCTATAAGTAGAGAGATGCAGCTATATACATATATACAGGTAGCTACCTGTATGTGACATTAAGAACTGGGAACCCCTTTCTGTATCCTTTGCCCCCTTTAAAGCAGCAAGTGCTGTAACAAAGTATACATTTAATTAATGTGTAATAATTTTAGGAAATACAAGTTTTCACACTGTGAGAGCCCTCATAACAAGCAACTGTCAAATCACTTTGAGATTCTAATATTATCTTCTAAGCAAAATTACTAAAGAAACAGAACATTAATTTATCCAAATTCACCTTTTTCACAAAATAAGACTTCTTCATTTCACTGCAAATGAGAATGCAACAGATTCTTACCTTAATGCTCAATTCTTTTCTTATTTGATCTGTTCTATTTAATTCTTTTCTAAGGACACCAATGGCTTCTTCTTTATCTTCCGTTTCTCTTTTTAAGACTTCAATCTTTTCTTCTTGTACTTTTATTTTTTGTGCCAGGTCTTAAAACAAGCAAACAGTCAGCTTTGTACTCAAAGGTCCTATACTGACATTACCCTGAAAAGGTTTAGAAGCTATTATGTTATATAAGAGCAAAAAAGAGACAACTAGAAAGAAGAAGAACATCTTGCTAGAAATAAAAGTTACACAGTACTTGATGAATAAAAAACACCATGAAACTCTTCTCCTATGCCAGTATTCTACAGAAAATGCCAAATCTCCATGTCTTTCCCTCTTCCTCTGTTCTAAACACAATATATAGTAATGAGGGGAAGGACAATCCTCAGAGTTAAGGGTTAGAAAAGAAAGGGCAAGAGAAAACTATGAAAAATTATATAGGTAGATGTCTGTGCTCTAAGTCAAGTGAGTTAGAACAAAAATGTTTTTATGGATCATTTCAGAACTACTACCATTAAGAAGCTAGTAACTAAAAGTTACCTAGCACTGCCACCTGCTGTTACATTCTTTAAAAAATTTTTATTTTTAAAAAGGGCAATCATTTCCAATAACTCCTAGATTTCAAAAAAATGTATTGCTTTTTCAATTTGATCAATCTAACTAAACTACTTTGTAAAATGTTATGGAAAGAAAAGGAGAGCTGTTTAAGATGTGACTTAAGGTTTAAAAAAATGAGAGAAGTAGAAAATAATGAAACGGCAAACTAAAAACCACTCATGCTTTGATTTTCTTCCAACACAAGATATGTTCAAATATAGACAATTTGTTAAATAAGCTACTTACTTGCTAGCTTACATTCTCTGTCTACCAGTTGGTTCTGTACTTCTTTTCTCTGTTCTTCTTTCTCTATTAGATGGGCAATAGTTCTGAAGTTATAAAACAATACAGAAGAAAACATCAGTGAATCATATCATTTCTTTTTCTCACCAACAAGTATTTTAAGAGGAAATTCCGAAGAATGGTAATCACCCTTAACTTCTGCCAAATATGCACTTTATATCTACAATAAGTAATAATTCCATTAAGTTTATCTATAAAAAGCAATGTTCTATATACAGGGAATCATTTTGTTTTTGAAAAATCCAAAATAATTAGAATAAAGAACTAGAGATTTTACTTTTCGTTTTGTTGCTTGAGTGATTCATTCAACTTTTTCACACTCTCAATTTGTTTATTTAGAGAATCACACGTGACCTGTAAATTTTTGTTCTTCTTCTCAGCAGTTTCATGCCTGAAAAGACAAGGAGATGAGGTGATATTTTTATGGAGGAACACGTATGATGGAGAAAGGAAACTCAGTGTCTTCTTTACCATTTCTTCTTATCAAATTGCATATACTGCAGGAAGAGGAGGAAGGTTGCATGAACAAGCGGGACATAAACAGAGTTAGATAACTCTAAAAGATAATAAAGATATGTTTTGGCTGACTGAGGAGGTAAAAATTACTATGAAGTGGAAACATGTGGGGCTTTAACGTCATATTTATGGACGACGAGCTTCATTTACAGATAACGTTGCATTACATAATTTGCTATAAAATACGTGCCTCTATCTTTATAGTTAAGTCCAGAAACTGAAACACCTTCTATAAAAAGGATGACGTCTTTAAAAAAAATTAAACTTGCACCTTTCATCACTGGCCTCTTGGGCATAATATATGTTTAAGTAAAAATGTCAAATTAATGAATTAAGTAGTTGAGGATTCTAAATTTCTCTTGCCTCTATAGCTCTGCATCTTACAGTCCTGCTTATTTTTACCTGCAAGGTAACCACATAAAAGAATCCTTTCCAAAGTAATACTTTGACACCTAACTATCTTAAGCATAAAACGTTCTCTTCATGCCTCTAACTACAAAGACAAACAAACTGGTGGCACTGGCCAAATGTGGCCAGTAAAGTGTTTTACTAGTCCCATATAGAGTTTTTAAAATTCTGAATTTGAATGCCTTTAGATATTCCTACCATTACAAATGACCTTCCCCAGCCAGCTTCATTTATTTGTTACTCACCTGGCCCCTCAAGGCTGGAGTTTTACTTCTGGGCCCACCCCTCAATCACTGTCTGGAACATAAACAGGTCCTAGAAAGCCCATTTTCTCTTGGACCGCTGCCTACTTTCTCTTACACCCTGACTTAACACAAATAGTCCACTTTATCGGGGCTGCCTCTAACAATCAGTTGTTGGGGGAAAATATCCTGTTTAAAAATCACCTTGTCCTCACAAATTTTCTAGATGCTGTACATTTTCCATCCTTCATTTTTATTGATGGGCAAATAAAATAAGCACACGGACCTTGCAAAGGTAAAAATTTCTACATCTCTACATTAATACCAGAGAAAGAACATTTTTTCAAATCTTAACCAGTCAAAGTATAAAGAAAAACAAGAAACAAGTTAACTAGAGTGTTTTTATTTTTATTGTTTGGTAGAAAGTACATAACTGTTCCTGGTCTTCCTTACAATTCATAAGTTTTAAAACTGGCTTAAAAGATAAAAAGTGTCAAGGGAAGGAAAAACGATCAATCTCATACTTTGTTAGTGGGTGGGCATATAAATTGGCATAGCCTTTTTGGAGGGAAATTTGGCAATCAATCAAAAATTTAAAAGCACTCACCCTTTAAACCAGCAGTTCACCTATAAGAATTTATTCTGCAGATACAGTCATACATGTAAGTAAACTACATTCAAGGACATCAAAGAGAAATACTGACTACAAATTAAGAGGTGAGTTAAACACGAACACCCAAATTTCTATGCTATTAGGCTGAATTATATGACAACTGTTAATATTCAACCACTTTTGATCTGCAGAAATGGCTAACTCATATGGTTCAACCTGATATGAACTGTGACAACTAAGGTCATTCAACAATTATTTATGGAGTGTCTAACCATGTATCACGCACTGTTCTAGGCCCTGGGGATTTCTCAGTGAACAAAACGGACGAAACTTGTCCTTGAGGTGCTAACATCCCAGATGACTGATGACTCTATGAATAAAGGAAAGAAGTAGAGTCAACTGGAAAGAAATAGAGACACCTGTATTCTGTTTCCAGCCGTGATACTGAGTTTGAGTAAGCAATACTTCACTGCACTATGACATAAGTTTCTTGCTAACTACTTACCTTATAGTGTCATCAGAATATATGAATACTCAGAATTGGATTTTAGGGACACAGAAGAGAAATGCCGTGTGTTCATTCTAGATTCTAACCTTACAGAGAAACTTTTACTTTATAATTTACCTCTGAAGAAGTTCCATGTAGGATTTTGTCAGTACTTCGTGTTCTTCAGCCACAGACTCTAACTTCCTATTATGTTGAAAGAGATGCTCAATATCACTCTGGGCTCTTTCTGATTCAACCTGCTGTGACTTCAGCAACACACCAAGCTCTTCATTTTTTCTCTCAACTTCTCTCAACATATTAGCAAGTGTCCGTGCCTAAAAGGAAATGGAATAGACTCTTACACTATCATTTACATAATATGCTCAGTTTCTACAATTTAAAAGATTTACCAAATAAATCTGTCTTATTGTCAATTTAATCATTAGGCCAGTCTAGAGGGGTAGAGGACAAGCTCTGCTCCCCAACATCAAGGGTGGAAGTGGGGTCATACAGTTTTCACACAGTGTGAGAAGTACTATAAAGAGGGCAGCACAGGGAGGGAGGATCACCAGAAGTGTGGGAAGGAGAAGACCAGAGAAAGCTTCCTGGGAAATGGCGGTATTAAAACTAAAATCTGAAGGATTATTAAAAGTTAGAGAAAGAGAGGAAAAGGTATTCCAGACACAGAAGAGCAAGTGCAAGGACAGAAAACAGAAAAGTACGTCAAGTTTCAGAAACTGCAAAGCAATCTAATATGTCTGACTGCAGAGAATGCAGTAAGTTCTAAGGAACTTAAACTCTCTTCTGAGCTAAACGGTGAGACACTGAAGGATATTCAGCACAGGGGCAATGGAACCAGAGTACTGCCTCAGGGATGACTGTGGAGGAAGAAGGGAGGGTAGATCTAAATACAGAAGAAAGATGCCTTTGACTGTATGTTGAGGGTGGCTGAGAGGAAGGAAAGGTAGGAAGACTAATCAGAGGCTCTGCTGTGATTCCTGTGAAAAATGAAAAGAATCTGACCTGTAGTAAACAGTGGTAAGAATAGAGACAATGCAAAAAAAAGTAGTATTTAGAAGGCAGAATTCAACTGAACTTGGTGAATGACTAATTATAGAAGGTAAACTGTGTGATTTCCAGGTTTCTTGTCTGGAAAACTCTTAAGAACAGTAGAGGGAATACATAAGAAACAATACATTTTTTAAAAGGGAGGGTGATGAGTTCAGTATTGGTTCTGCTGAGTTTGAAGTATTTGATGTATATTTAAATGGAGCTACACAGGAGACATTTAGTGCTTCAGAAAAAGGATCTGGGCTCAGCATAAAAAATTGGGGGCATTAACATTCTGGTAATGACTGGAAACTATGAATCACCTAAATAAGGGAAAAGGGATTAGAACATAATCCTGGAAAACTCAACATTTAAGGGGTGAGTAGAAAAAAAGGATACAGGAAAAAAGTATCCATTAGGGTAGGAAAAAAAAATCAGAAGATAATTGTGTAACCAAAATTAAAGGGGAGACAGTTTCGAGACAGAGGGAGTAGTAGTTAACTGCTAAGGACAATTTACTTCAATCAGAATAATGAAAATAAAACTAGTATTTTGTACGTTTTATTTACTACATTTATTTTTCTACTAATCAGATGTGTCTTTATATTGTACACACCTCTGTCTCAGCTTGAGTTCTCTGACAGCGATATTGAGCGATTAGTCTATCAGCTTGTGCAAGGGCCAGAGCTTTTGCTTCCAAGAGATCTTGTAGCCTGCTTTCTTTGGACTGTAAGAAAACACATCATTAATCTTCATCATTTACTGGAAAACATCTCTTAAAGCTTAACTGTTACACATAATTAAAATAAGCTTGTACTCACGGCTAATGTGGATAGTTTCATCTCATATACATCCATTATGTCAGATATTCTCACATCATTATTCTGATCCTTTACCTGGGTTTTAATAGAGTTAAAAAATCAGAAATTGTTAACGCTCAACAAAATAAAAAAATAAATGCCTAATGTGAGACTAAATCACAGAAACTTAATGTCATATGAGGCAGGTCACAAACATATCACTAACCTGGCTATTGCAGAAGAATATCTGGGTAAGATCTGATACGCTCGTGGGAATTTAAAGTATATTCAAGTCGGGGGTGGCGTGGGGGTGGTGGGAGGGTGGGCTGGTTCGGGGAGACGAAGGGAAGATGATAGCCATGTTAAAATGTGGGAATTTTATGACTGATTTTTTCCTCTTTCCAAACCTTCCAGGATACTGCTACTTTTTAGAGGAAAAGATAAGGCTTCAATGATCAAATCTGCATCTAAAGTTGTTTAGATAAATGTTAGAATAAGGGTTGATATTTAGTTGGTATGTTCCAGGCAGAATCCGACTTATAATGGCTATTTATCACTCACCACAACTCCAGACTGAAGCTTCTCTATTAATTCCTCAATGTTCAATCCAGGAACTCTATCTTTCAAAAGTGGAGGAGTTAAACATTTTACTGATGTTGGAAAACTGTGATTTAATGATTGCAAAGGCATTCTTCTGGGCATATGTTCTGTTTCCTGTTGTCTATAGGTGTTGTTTGCTGCTATACTTTCTCCAAGTCTGAATGGGAATCAAAAAAAGAGAAATAATTATATAAAAATATAGCAAAAGGCAGAGTTGGTACACAATTAGGGACTCATTGAGAATGGGTCTTTTGGGGAGTGTAAGTCTTCAAATATTTCTGAAATAATCCTGGAGTCTATGATGAAGCAGGATTTGGGTAAATATCCTAAATTTGCCAGAGGAAACTCTTTTCTACTCACAACCCTTTATAATGACAACTCCACCTCTGGTTTGGAGGCATTAGAACTAGTTTCTGAGTGTGGATTATTTGTAAAAATTAAATACAAATTTACTGGTATTGGTAAGAACATCCTTCTAACCATGGGCAACATCAGCTGGCCTTTACTTTTTCCTGTGCCCTTCCCCTTTCTCAGTCAGTATGTTCTCACCAACCTGACTTCCATTCTGCCCCTGCCACTTATCCCATCTTGTTCCTGCCTCGGGGCCTTTGTACAAGTTGTTCCTTTACCTAGAACACTCTTCCCACTAGATCTGCATAGCACTGGCTCCTTCTTATCATCGGGTCTCAGTTCAGACTCACTTCCTCGGGCCCTCCACCCATAGTGACATGCTCATTATGAAACATTTTGTAAACCTCATGACAGAAGGTCCCCTCATTTACTGCAATATTCAAAATGCCTAGAAGAAGGCCTGGCACAAGCTGGCCCTCACCTTATTTAAACATTTGTTAAATGTTTAAATAAAACAAACACACTCCAAAAAACCAACCTACACATCCACCTACCTACCCATCAAGTATATAAATGCACCTTATTAAACTAAGGTAATGTAAATATAGGCATAAATGTAACATAAATAAAACAGCGTAAGTGGACATCTGAGATAGTGTCCAAAGAGAAAGTTATACAACACAAGACAGGGAGGGATGGCAAAGACATAGTGAAATGATAGGAAGGCTGCACATACAGAGACACTGGGTGAAACTCCACCTTTCAGTGAAGCTGAAGCTTTCTACTCTGAAGCGTGGGGGATTTTGCCTCATGTCAGATTACCACAGTTGAAGACGCAAGCTACCACAAAATAAAGCAGCCTCACAGACGGTCTACCTTGTAACTTGAGAAGCTCTCTATTTATCCATTGAGTTGTTAAAAAATATGATAAAATGGAAGGAATTTCAATTACATGGTCTCTAGGTCGTGTTTTCCACAGTTCTTCATCTCTTAATTTACGACTACTTAAATTATTAATTCTGAAAAATGAGTTTGCTCAGTCAGTTAACAGAAATAGCAGAGGTTGGCAAACTTTTTCTTAAAGGACAAGGTAGTTAAGTATTTTAGGTTTGAGGATCCACAGTCTCTGTTACAACTACCCAACCCTAACGTCGTAGCATAAATGTAGATGTAGACAATTCAGACAATATGCAAATGAATGGGTGTGGCTTTGTTCCAAAAAATTTTATTTATAAAAATAAGCCCTTGCCTGCTGTCTAGAGTTTGCTGACCCCTGGCATATAGGAATGTCTTACCACTTAACAACTGTCTCAGTTCATTCAAACCGCTTCTGCAAATTCATTCATAGAGACTACCTAAACTTATTAAAGTAGAACCCTACTAGACATTTTGTCAACCATTTAGTTTACAGACAGCACTGAAAATCTGAATTTTTTTCAAACCTAATTGCAAATATTCTCTTAATGTTTAAAATAGATGGACATAGTAGATAATTCTGCCTGGTCATTATCCCACCTTCTGATAATAACAGATTTTTTTCTTTAGGAATCTCTTCCTTGGTAAATGACCCAGAACCGGTCAATGAAAGCGACGCTTAGACTTATCACTCACACAGTTGGGGAAGAAAAACTCTTTGTATGGAGAAACTAAACTGGTAGGATGTAAGCTCAGCACAGAAGCTACTACGTTAAAAAGAGGTGTTGAGACAGAGAGGCGTAGCATCTGGATAATACATTTAATCACCTGGATGGATCTAGCTATTCCCTACGTGAGTATACATCTGGCTTTTTGAATTGTGGGAATCAAACTTTTTTTAAATTGAAGAACATTTTTCACTTGAAAAATTACTATTACAGGGCTTCCCTGGTGGCGCAGTGGTTGAGAATCCGCCTGCCAATGCGGGGGACACGGGTTCGAGCCCCGGTCTGGGAGGATCCCACATGCCGCGGAGCGGCTGGGCCCGTGAGCCACAGCTGCTGAGCCTGCGCGTCTGGAGCCTGTGCTCCGCAACGAGAGAGGCCGCGGTAGTGAGAGGCCCGCGCACCGCGATGAAGAGTGGCCCCCGCTCGCCGCAGCTGGAGGAAGCCCTCGCACAGAAACGAAGACCCAACACAGCCAAAAATTAAATAAATAAATAGATTAAAAAAAAAAGAAAAATTACTATTACAATGACGTCTTCGATTCACGAATTTTCCAATCTATCTACATTCAGGACTCCTGAAGAAACATGGCAGGGTATTCCAGCACCACAAGAGATACACTGCAAATGATTGTAACTCACACTAACGCAGGAAAATCTGGCAGTGGAGCAGCTTCCAATAATATTCCCAGTCCAGACTGTACTTGTTCTCTACTGTCTGATGTTAAAGCAAAAGCCAAGGGAGTGATCAGGCGAGGATCCTAAGTAAATCAGAAACCAGAAAATAAACGGCAGAAAGAATAAATAACGTCCGGTCTTTAAGAGTAAGGTGAATAAATAGACCTAAATCATAAAATAATTCTAGGCAAATTCGTAAGTGTTTCTACCTGCTGTTTGAATGTATTTATTAGTCTTTACCTTGTTATAACTGTCTATACAATCAATAGTAAGGTTGGCTTAAAAAAATCTGGCAAAGGTTCTGAATGCTTTATTGTGCCTATGAAAATCATGTCTTAAAGACTTTGACTAATTTAAATATCACCTCCAACTGACTGATGTTTTGAGTTATTGTTTTATTTTTCTAGCTACCATTTAAAAGAAAAACTAGCTAGAAGAACAAATGGCTAATCATTTCCAAATAAAAGTAAAATTCAAATTAACTCAATAAAAAATTTTATTTTAGTGAATGTAACAATTATACTTTAAAGTATAAGTCCTTCATGTCAGTAAATTTTACATTAGTACTAAGCCTCAAATCATCTATTCTGAAAAAAAATTTTATTGACATAAAATCAGAGAAAAATATTAAACTATAAATCCTTTATAATTATCAACATTTTAGAATGTTAAGTGTTTTATAGGTACTCAAGTATAATCTAATGCCACAGAACTATAGAGATGGCTTTTATCTCCAAAACCCTCATGGTAACCCTTCATAACTCCTCCCATCAACAGGGATCATTATTTCTACTTTGTAGTCAAGAAAACTGGAACTCAGAGAGGTGAAGTAACTTGCTCAAGTCTGCACTGACTAAGAAATGGTGGAGTCAGCATCTGAATCCCCATCTCCTAAGCACTGTGCTCTCAAAGTGTATAAGTAGACCCTGCCTAAGGATCCAGTTTTGGCTTCTACCGTGTCTATACAGGCACTGGAGACATCTGTGTTATTATAGTAACTTAATTCACACGTTTGTTAAATATCTGTTATAAGCCAAGTTTTGTGGATATCAAGGCAAACATCTAGAGCTCTTATTCAGCTACTATTATTATTGAAATCTGTAAGTTAACTATTTTCTGCACACCTCTCTAATTTTATTATCACTCACAATCAAGTCCGTTTCTTCCAGGAGTCTCCCTCTTGTCTTAAAACCTTACCTCATCAACCCCAAACAAAAACAAACACCCCAGAACAAATACCACTCCCCCCTACCACAATGCCAATAGAAACAAATGAAGAAACCGGAAATATGACACAAAAAAGGAAAAGGCTGTGGAAGCTCCGCTATCATGAACATCCCATACATTAGAGTCAGGAGCACTTATGTTCATTTCCTGTGAAACTACGTAAAATAACCGTGTAGTGAGAATATTATAGTTATGTGAGACAATTAACAATTTTTAAACTTCCTTCCAATGGCCAGTTCTAAGAAAAACATTAATCTTCTAAAGATTAAGAATATTACAACAGAAACATATAATAGGAAACATTTATATATAAATCAACTTCAATATTTGAAGAGTTTAAACTCACCTGAAGGATTTTGTAGAAGCTTACTTCCATACCAGGAACCAACTGCTTAAGTTTGTTCATCAAATCAAGAGTTTTCAAAATTACATCAGCAGCAAGTTTGCTTTAAAAATAAGTCATATTTAACTTACATAACTCAAAAATTGCTTAGAGCTTATTTCTGTCCATACATCTAAAGAAAATAAAAACCCAAAACCTTTGTTCTTAAACCTCAAGAAGATTAAGCATTGTTTCTTAAGAGAAGAAAAAAATATCAGAGACCAACATCCTTATAACCCAAGATCCAAAGAGAACAAACTGGTATTAACAGTTTAAGTTTAGACAGTGTTTCTTTTTCTAATCTCAAATACCAACAGGCTTCAACTTTCTGCTTGAAATTACTAGCAGCATTGGCAACATGACTCATTTAATTCTTAGCCTTGTCACTAAAATATTAACAAGAGAGGGCAACCTTAGGCAATAAAGATATCTAATATTTACTGAATGAATTATACTAAGCCGTTTTTCTCAGCCTTGTAATTGAAAAGGAGTACAAAAAGTAAAAAGAGATAATTCTTGTTCTTGAGGAATGTAATTATTGACAGTTTTGACATTTATGGAAATTGGAACAAATCAGTGTTCAGCATTTAGCAGGTCCTCAGCAAAGACTTGTTAGATGGACTTAATTCATGGGGGAGAAGAGGGATAAAATAATCTCATTACTATCAGTGAAAATCCACATTTAACCATAAGCCTTTACATGCTAAAGAAGAAGAGTTGTCTTTGTTATTAGAAACCTTCAGCAGTGATGGATTTCTTTGAAATAAAAACGATCCCTGTTTTTTCATGCTTTTTCACTTCAAAATATAAAGTTAAATGAATATAAAAATAATTACTCAGGCAATGTCAAAAAGGAACTAGAAAAAAAATGTTCAGAAGTATAAAAGACCCTTAGAGAATCACAACAAATTAAAATAAGACAAACCTAAACAATGAAAAATAAATCACAGATATTAATACCTCTGTTTAGAAGCATGTTATCTATGAATTAAGTGAATTTTTAAAAAATTCATCATGAAAATATTTTTGTTAATTCTCTGTTACACCTTGGCTTAACAGAACATACCCAAGGATGATCCTCCAAAAGGAATGAGAATCATTACATCTTTTGATTTTTATTACTGTTTTGCCATTTGTATTTCATATACTCACCACAATTCAGAATCTGCTACCTTTGTTCCAAACCCCAGATCAATCTTGCCATATGTAAATTGTTGCTCTATCAGAGTGGTACATTTGATAGTCGTCAGAATTTTTGCAATATGCATTTTTAGAGCATCATCTCCACACAGAGGTAAGTTTTGTTAAGGAACACAAAAAATTCTCAAAAAAAAAAACCCTTCTATTTTTATAGCTCTTTACAGCTTTTAGGATGATTTCATACAAATTATTCTTGTTCCTGCAATTTGGTGTAATTATTGTTACATTAGCTCAATGACAGATTAGGAAACTAGAGCTCAGAGCATTTAAGTCACTGACAAGTGGCAAGAGATGGGACTGACATCAGAAGTTTCTGACTCAGAGGTAAAACAGAGGAAAGATCTGCTTTTCTCCTGGATGTTAGCTTTTTATTAACAGGTGTCACAACGGTTCGATAAATACATGTTGAAATAAGGGAAGTTATTTTCTCATTTGTTATTCCTCAATTTCTCTTCCTGTACTGTAGTTAATTTGAATATCTATCATTTAAAAAGAGTTAAGTTTGGTACCATTCACTGAGAGAAGGCCTGAATATTTTACAGACAGTATCTCTAAGGTCAAGCAAAATAATCAGGCGTTTTTACAGCAGTGGCTTTCAACTTTGGCTGCATGTTAGAATCACCTGGGTCGTTTAAACAGTCAATCACAAACACTCCTCCACCCCAGGGTTTCACATTACTTCAATTAAATCAGAATCGCTGGAAGTAATGTTCAAGAGTCAGTATTTTTAAATGTTCTCCAGATGATTCTAATACATAGCCAGAGTTGAGAATCACTGCCATCAAGAAAGAGGAAAATTAAGAAGCAGCAGCTCAGAGAAGAGATTAAAGAGATGCGGAGTTTGCTCTAGGGCAGGAAAAAGTTGAGCAAATTCTTGTTGCTCTGAAATACAAGGTTATCTTTTTTATAACCAAGTGTAATGTCATCTTTACTGAAACATTTATAGAGGTGCTAATTTTTAAAACACAAGCTAAAAAACTAAGCTAAAATAATAACTACCAATCTTACTTCTCTGATACACTCCATCAAAGAATGGCACCACACATCATCCAGGGACAGCAATTTGCATCAAAAGACAGTACCAGGGTAGTTATTTTAGAATATATCTCCTAATCTCAAATTATGATAAAAATGTACAGATCAAGTTTAAAGAGCATTTCTGGAAATGTTCTTTAGCTTAAAATTTTACACAGAAAAACAAGGGGAAAAAAAGTCTAGATAACTTTTTAAGAGACTCTTCCTTGAATATCAGGTCTGTAAGTTTAAACTTGAGTTCAGTAATTCTGAACAGATTCAAGCATGAGAAGTGACAAAATTATAAAGACAAAAATGCAGTAAATACAATTCTAAGAAAATAAGTAGTTATTTAGTTTCCATGTTTATACTGAAGGATATTTAACAAAATTTCAATGGTCTTGACCATCCTTTCACATTTTTTCCTTATTAAGGTCTCATCTAGATTTTGTTCTGTGAACTGAAGCTGATCAAGGAATGTAGGCAGCAGAAGGGTCACAAAACGGTCAGCTGAGGAACAGTTAGCAGTATCTATGACATCCTGGAGAATTAACCACCACCAATGATTAAAAATAAAAACAGAGATGGAATACAGAATGCATAAATGGTCATCACTGAACTGCAACACTCTTTAAATTTCTTATACAGGTGATCCTTGAACAATGTGAGGGTTAGGGACGCTGACCCCACCATGCAGTCGAAAGTCTCAGTACAACTTAGTTGGCCCTGGCCTCCTGTATCTGTGGTTCTACATCCATGGATTCAACCAACCTCATGGATTGTGTAGTACTGTAGTACTCACTATTGAAAAAAATCCAAATATAAGTGGACCCAAGCAGTTCAAACTTATGTTATTCAAGGGTCAACTGTAATTACTTCAAAAATTCTTTGATCTGTGTCTCCCATTTAAAATCTACCCTTTTATCCAGTTTTGAGGGCTATGATGACTTTTTTCTCAAATGGAACAGTAAGGTTTTGGGTTAATCAAATGCAAACAAGACTTTATAAAGTGGACCGTATCTGTGATTTAAAAATTATTCTAAATTAAAAGTATGTACTGAAAACAAATATCCCGAATTTGCTAAATGTAATTACAATAACTAAATAACAGACACTGGTCTTAATACTTTACAACCACAAATAATTCCCATCAAGAATCTCAAAGCGCTTTTTAAATGCTAAAACTGACTGTTAACAGTCAAGATCAACATGAAACAGAAAGAATAATTTGTGCATAATCCTTAACAAATATATTTAATCACTCATAAACATCTTGGTTTGTGCACAGGATCCAGTCATGAGCGGGTAAACATTCTAGTAAGATACTGGGGTAGACAGAATGGGTATAAAAACAGGGAGAATAGTACAGAATACTAAATGACCTAGAGAGTAGAATCTACCAGAAGGTAAAGGCCTCTATGGAAAGGATTTCTGTCTATATCCTAAGTATCTGGCATGCTCCACTCCATTTGACTGACTTAATCCAATGTTCCATATATCCATTCCATAAAGACAGTAGACAGTATCTACTGAGATGGAGAGACAGAACGTGACTACTGCAAGAAGCACAGTCATTCACCAACAACCCATACAAATCTTAGTCAATACCTTTACTTGTTATACTGAAAGAAGTATATATAAGCTATTTAGTGAAAAAACAAACAAAATTCTCGCTAATATTTGTGACCTTGCCAGAAAAAAGAAATTCAGTAGCTGAATGGTAGGGAGTTTAGTAATTGAGAAGTTTTCCTGAAGTGTATGAACAACTGGAAGTTTATTATGAACATTTTACAAAACGAACTGTTCACTGAGAATCATAAAAGTGGAAAAGTCAATTCGTTAATCACTCTAGTACCTCAAATATTTCCTTGAACAACTCCAGTGCTAAAACAGAACAGTTTTCTGATCCATCCAAAGGTTGGCTTGACCAACGAAGTAGAGCTACAGGAGGTTCTAAACACTTAGAACGGCTTCCCAGAATGGTGCTGCCAGATGGAGGTTGTTCAAATATCATCTGCGTAAGCACGTGGCGCAGCTGAGCCACTGAACAGAACGCAAGAAGTAATTCTAAAACCTGTGCAATATAAAGCCTTCATTAAATGTCAATTTCATTAGACCTGAATGCACAAAGCAACCAAAAAATGAAGCTGGAAATGATATACATTTTTAAAGAAAATAAAATAAAAATTAAAAGTTGCTTCCAATTTTTCCGAGTATTATCTTTCAAAATGTGTCACTAGGTTCCAGAAGGTTACAAATAAATTTGTTAATGGTAGTTACTTCTAGTAACAGGATTGTGAGAGCCAAAGAAGAAAGGGCAACTTCAACTAATCTTATATACCTTCTACAGTACTTAATTTTTTTTTAGCACAAACATGTTGTTTCAAAAATGAAAAAATAAAATTAGAAATTAAGAATACCTGCTATCATGCTAAGATTTAAGAACTGCTATAAAGCATACTTTAGAATAATATTTAAAAGTGGCATCCCATAGCTTTAAAAGCTTAAGGATGGCTACTTCCATACTGTTTACACAGTGTGGCAATCAGCCCCTTAGCCTGCCCCCCTATTCTACTTCATTTCTTCCTTGCTTCATAACCGAACCTTATTCCATTACATAGCATCCCACATCAACTTGTTTACTAGCTGTTAAGTTAAATTCTACTGTATTTCATTTACTACCAACTTACAATTTAAAAAAATTATTGGTACCTCTTTGCCTACTCACGAAAGGTAGAAAACCTTTCGTCATCTGTTTCTTGTAAACAGCATACAATTGGGATTTGTGTTTTAATCAACCTGATAGTGTCTGCTTTTAACAGAATTCAGCCCATTAGCATTTACTATGTTACACATGATAAACTCTTTGACTTATTCTCTTTTAAATATAAATTGTAGTACTTGTTTTTGAATAGATAATACATTCTTTTGGTTCCAAAGTCAAAGGTACTAGCCTGACCTTTAACTACACTTTCTGGAAGCAAAAGACAATATTACCAGTTTCTTATTTATCTTACCAGAGATACGTTCTGCACATACAAGCAAATACTTTCTCATTTACACTTTCTCTGTAAGTATAACATACAGGGAAGTAAACATATCAATTGCTACTGCAAAGCTAGATGTTTTCCTCAAAGTGAATACACCTGTATAACTAGCAACTAGGTCAAGAAAGAGAATTCCACTGAAACTCCAGAATCCCCTTGTGTCCCCTCCCAGACAATGCCCCAACCACTACTCCACATCAGATTTCTGACACCAGGGATTAATTTTACCTTAGCTATTCTTGGATCTTTACATTTCTGTATAATTTTTCAATCGGCTTGCCAGTTTGTATTAAAAACTCACATGGAACTTTATATATAAATAGAATCTTATAGTGTATACTCTTACATCTGGCTTCTTTAGCTTAGCATTATCTTAGTGAGATTCATTCATATTTTCGCATGCAGCTGCATTTCACACATTCTCACTGCTTACAGTATTCCAATGTATAAATATACCACAGATTATTTCCACTGTTGATGGCATTTAGGTTGTTTACAATTCTTGGCTATTGGTAACAGTACTGCTATGTTTTGTACATGTCTTTTGGTGAACACAAGTATTCGATTCTTTGGGGTAAATATTTAAGAGTGGAATTGCTGGGTCATAGTTGCATATGTCTTATGTTAGTAGATAATACCAGTTTTCATAAATGGCTGTACCAATTTTCACCCCATGAGTACAGCGACACTCTTTACATTTTTTACATTCTCATCTATGCTTGATATTATCCACATTTTTAATTTTAACCATCAGTGGGTATGTACTGGTATTGCATTACCATTTAAATTTGCATTTCCCTGAAGATTAATAAAGTTGAGCAACCATTTCATATTTATTGACCAATTCATTTTTTTTTTTGCTCAGGTTATCTACTGGGTTCAGTGTTTTTTCTCATTTATAGGTACAAATTTTTAAATGATATACTTTAGAGTCCTTTGTTCAATATATGTATTGTAGATATCTTTTCCCGCTCTGTAAATAGTACCAGTTTTAAACTTTCATTTTCTATTTAACATTTTCTACATGTCTTTTGGTGAAATGTCTCTCTTGGCTATATAGCTAGGAGTGGAATCTCTGTGTCATAGGGTGTACGTGTGTTTAACAGGCACCGTGAAACAGTTTTCCAAAGGGATTATGCCAGTTTCTGAAGATACAAGGAAGGTTCCAAAGTATCGGTAATGTTCTGTTTCTTGCTCTAGATACTGGTTATACGGCTGTGTTCATTTTGTAAAGGTTCAGAGATCGATGCACTTAGATTTTTCTGCACGTTATAGTTTTTAAAAACTTTAAAACAAAAAGCTGTGTTTTTATATACCTTTGAAGAAGAATCAGGATCCTTTCCATTAAGCAGACCTAATACTTGATTAAGACATGAAGAAAAGTGTTCATACCTAGGTTCAAAATAAAAATATACATCAAGTGATAATTATGAAATTGATACATTAAAAATGATTTATATATAAAATAAATCATACTGTTCAGATGTAAAACTGGTTTTGAAACAGATTAATCAAGATATGTATATTTTGGAGAATGACACAACCTTATTTACCTAAGACAGAGACTGAAACATACACACACACCCTTGTTATACTTTTACATTTCAAGTCAGGAGAGCAAAAAGAATGGGAATAAAGCACATGAAAACATTTTGATTTTACTCTGTTGTGAATCAGTAGAGTCCAAGTTTACTAAATCTAAAAAGGCAGTTTCGTTTATTACAAATACATCTTGGTTTAAAAAAAAAGCCCTAAAATTTGTCAGAGAGCCATACCTGATAAGATAATCTGCAATTTTAGGATTCTTAAGAAGATCCATCAGTAGATCAACTGAATACTTTCTAGTTAGTGTGCCATCACCATTTATGAGAATATTAAATATTAGTTGAAAAGTCTGATGAATGTTTCGAGCATGGAACAGCTTAAAAACAAATCAGGAAAAGTATATTATACAAAAAAATTTAAGTTGACCATCCTAAAACTCAACAAAGAGTCTCAATGACTTTTAAAGTATCAGAGAATATAAACTTCAGAATTATTTTCGTAAATTGCAAAAAAAAAAAAAAAAAAAAAATTTACCTTTTCCCCAACCTCTTCGTTTAATGTCAAACTGGATAATATTGAAAGTGCAAACACAACCACAGTTAAACTACTATGGGCCAGGAAGCTTATAAGAGTTCGATAAAAAGATTTCACATTATTCTGAGGAAGAAAAAAATTTTTAAATAAATTAGAATAAAAAAAATTATGAGTCTTACATTTTGTTTTAGAAAGTATATCTTACACAGAGTAGGTAAACTTTTTTTAAACATTATTATCAACTTAAGAGATCATTCAAGAAGTGAGTAAGATGATACTTTTACATATTGCTTACAGTAGTATAGACAGGTACAATCTAAGTGAAGAGCAGTGTGTAGTCATGGGTTTATGAGCAAATGTTTACCTTTCTCAAACAGTTCTATGGCTCAAAATAACCTCCACCAACAAAATAAGACCAGGTCAGAAAAATCCAGCACATGAACAAATGAGATATTATTTAATTTAAAACAAGTAATAATGAATATTGCATAGCAAGGGAACTGTTCACAAAGCACCTTAAAGAATCAATGAACTTTCCTGATTTAATATATTTCTAACAGTGGTTCAGTTAACCTCACTTGAGTGCCTTCACTTACCACAAGTACTGGTAGTGATGTTAGGCACTTACTCATAAATCTTTCTGGGAGAGCTGTAATTGATTTTGTGGAAATACAAGACTGCGGTAAATGTAACTGCCAATGGCGTATCTCCCTTTTTTAAACAAACAAACAAATAAGTAAATAAAAATAAATTTATTTATTTATTTATTTATGGCTGCGCTGGGTCTTCGTTGCCGCGCATGGGCTTTTTCTCTAGTTGCCGTGAGCGGGGGCTTCTCACTGCGGTGGCTTCTCTTGTTGCGGAGCACAGGCTCTAGGCACGTGGGCTTCAGGAGTTGTGGCTCGTGGGCTCTAGAGTGCAGGCTCAGTAGTTGTGGCACATGAGCTTAGTTGCTCCGCAGCATGTGGGATCTTCCCAAACCAGGGCTCGAACCCGTGTCCCCTGAATTGGCAGGCGGATTCTCAACCACTGTGCCAACAGGGAAGCCCCGTGTCTCCCTTCTATCAACACAAAATAATTTAGCATTTCTTGTATTATTCAATATGACAAATAATGAGATGCTACGGAGAAGAAAAACTTTTAGTATTTAACATTTTTATTAACTCTTAACTTGTTTTAATTAAACATATATGAAGGCTGGAATACTTCAAGTTATTTATATGTCAATATGATTCTTTGTTAACTTTGATGGGCCAGCTAGATAACACAGGATAACTCTTGTAAAATTTTTAAGAAAAAGGTGAAAAAAAGTTTCTTTAAGCATAGAGCCCACCACAAAACTAGAGAGAAACATTTTATAAACTTCTTACCAAAGTCTTTATGTGCGTTTGAACAGAAAGATTGTGCCGACAAAGATTTGCCAATAAGCCTAGACAAGGCATTGTCAACTCATCTTCAGAAGACTGACTGTTGTTTTAAGAAAAATAATAAAAGATGAAAACATTAGGTTCCTTCTAAATTACTCAAAATTATATAGTCATTTACACATTTAAATTCCTTCCTTTTTTTAAGCAAAGAAAAATCTGATTAACATGTGAACACTGCCAAGCTTTGAATAGTACTGATCATTTATTTCATGTTTTGAAACTAAATGATCCTACTCAATTGCAGCATACAAATATAGAAATAATTGTCAGAGTAACCATGTGCTATCTCATCAGTATATTCTTCAGTCAATAAGATTAAATATAAACATAATTTTCAGCTTCAATAAGTTTTTCTGTCTCAATCAATTCATTTCATAAATTTTTGTTATAAAAATTAAAGCTGCTTTACACCATTTGATCCTTGAAATCATCTAAGAGGAATAAACAAGAATCAGGCTCACTCAGTTTAAAAAGCTGGAAAAACTTATTTAAGAAAAATAGAACTATTACACGGTTTTAGTTAAACCAGTAGATTATTTGGTTACATGTTTGGTTGCATACTCACATATGATCAATCAGGAATGTAATTAATTCATCTATATTGGCACCAGAATGCAAAATTTTGACGTTATATGTTAACCTCTGCAGAAGCTGAATGCACTGAGAATAAGAAAATAGCAGTGAATATAAACATATAAAAACACATTTGTGTGCTCACAAGAATGAACTCCTGTGCATATTCTGAGCATGTAACCATTTTAGGAGGCATTTAGAGCAAGAACTTTTCCATATCTTAAAAAGGTTCTATCTTCACATACAAGTGATGAGATCTTAAACACACACAATGAGACCTTAGAGTTCATCTCCTGATTCACACATTTCTATATATTCTATCTCAAACAGCATCTTGTCATCAACCTGGCTCAGTTAATCATCTTAAACTTATATGCAAGTTGAAACACATATTCTATCAATTCTAAGATAGATATTTTTCTTATTTTACCATCTTTAAAACTGCACGTCAGTTTAACTTGCAATGTTTTTCTTTTTTACAACTGATGGCATATTATGTTGAGAAATATTATGGGTATAAGAGCTTTGAGTCTATGCTAAATAATACCAAATCTGTAGCTTCAGTTTTTGTAGAATGTTTCCTCAATAGATTGAGACTAGGTGCCAACTCAAATTACAATTTTAATATGAATAGCTTACATCTCAAAATGCTGACATCTGGATTTATAAGTCTGTCAAAATAGCCATAATCTGGATTTTTCTTAAATTATAGTGCTAGATGTGAATACAATTCTCTTCTTTAGAAACTTTTAAATAGTAGTACATGTGTGACCAACCAGCTTTTAAATTTATTAATGGTGAGAACTGTGCCTAATCATGTGGTATTATACCAGCATATAGTACACTGTAAGCGAGCAGTTTACAATAGATACTATCAATTTTGATCTGAAAATAAGGAAGGAAGAATGAGCATTAAGTGGAAAGTACTGTGTGGGTGTGCATACCTGCAAAAACACTGAATCACTGTGGCAAGTACTGCTCCGACAAACCACTCCTGCCAGCACACTATTCAGGCTGTACATATTCTGAAGACAGTCTCTGGTTTCATTGTCCACAGCTGTAAGTTAAAATAAAATGACACAAGATAGATCATTTTCATAAATAATAATTTAAAATTTATTTCATATTAAATTTACCATTATATAAAAATATCAAATATGATATGGCTATTTTCTTTACAAATACCTTCCAATTCAGAAATTTAACCATGGTGGCTATTATATTGGACAACACAGATATAGAACATTTTCATCATCTACTGGACATGCTGCTCTATGTTACCACTTCTGTATCACTGGGTTTTTTGTTTTTTTTTAAAATAAGCACGTATTAATTTTATAATCACACAGAGAAATATCTCCCCTCCACCCCCAAACACAAATCAAGAAAAAAGTAACCACTGAATGAAAATTTTAAAACTAAGGGTAAGGTAGGGAAAAATAGAAAAAGTAACACTTGCATTTTTAGCCTTAGTTCTAAGTTCAGTGTAGTCTATCAAAAAAGGATGATGTTTTGATCACTAGCTATGACTTTCCAGAGTGCTGTAGTTCACACTGACATTATGTACATGCATTTTTTTTAAAATTCAAAAATAGGCCCGCATTTCCCAAGGTACATTCTTTTCTGTAGACCACTGAACCCTTGATATGCTTCAGATTCTTTGTTCCAATAATCTTAAGAAAGGATGCATATAATTTTCCCTTTTCAAGAGATCCACAATACAAAATAGTTCTGAGAGGTCCTGCAATGAAGAAATCTTTTGAATGTGAATCATTCTCCAAAAGATTCTATAACTAAATCTGCCCTTTAAAAAAATATTAAATTCATACAATTTCTAAAAAATAAAAAAGAGAAACTAAATACATTACCTAGTTGAGATAGCAAACTGATGATACTTAAGATCAGTGAAGCACTTATGTTTGGGTCTTCAAGTAGCTCTACAAGGCAACTTAAGCATTCACTTGGTAGTATCTGATTTGATGTAAACAATCGGGTGGGCTTCTGTCCAGAAATTACCTAGAAAAGAGTCATTAAAATGTGCTAGTTAGGGCTCCCCTGGTGGTGCAGTGGTTAAGAATCCGCCTGCCAATGCAGGGGACATGGGTTCGAGCCCTGGTCGGGGAAGACCCCACATGCCGCAGAGCAACTAAGCCCGTGTGCCACAACTACTGAGCCCATGTGCCACAACTACTGAGCCTATGTGCCACAACTACTGAAGCCTGTGCGCCTAGAGCCCATGCTTCACAACAAGAGAAGCCACCGCAATGAGAAGCCCGCGCACTGCAACCAAGAGTAGCCCCCACTGACCGCAACTAGAGAAAGCCCGTGCGCAGCAACCAACGCAGCCAAAAATAAATAAATAAATAAAATAAATTAACAAAACAAAACAAAAAAGAGCCCTCTTTAAAAATCATGAGGGACACAGAATAATTTTTTTAAAAAGAAAATATTAAAAAAAAAATGAGTTAGTTAAGAATTGGCAATTTTCACTTCTCCATTTCAAATAAAAATCCAGTTCTTCCAAAGTGCCATTGCCGCACTTTCCCAATTTAGAAAATTCATACATGTTGTTCCCTCTGCATAGAAGATCACCTATCCCTTCACTCACTAACTAATGTAATCATTCCAGTCTCAATTTTGTTTCCTCCACTAAGCTTTCTCTAATCCTCTTCCACTAACTAGGTTAGGTTTGCCTGTTATACTATCCTATAGTACATTACACTTTTATTTGCTAAGTCAGCAAGCTTTTGCCAACTTAGCAAAATTTATCCTCCCCACTACACTGATCACTCCATGAAGGCATAGACTACAAATCAACATTCTACTACCAATATATTTACCGAATAAATGAATTCCACCTTCTTTGAGGGAGGCAAATGGAAAGTGTAAAGCAGCTAAATCCAAAGGCTTATTCATGGGATTAACTATGTGATTATTCTTTCTGCTCCCTACCAGACAGTACCTAAGCCCAGAAGTTAGAGATCACAAAGAAGGAAGTTAAAAAAATTTTTTTTGAGTAGGCAGGTCAGGAATTAAAAAATTTTATTATTTGTTATTTCACTATTTACTCCTCTCATAACACTATAAACGTACCGCCTACTAGCACCACCTCCGGGAAGGGTAAGTTGGGATGAGGGCTGGGAACAGTTGTCAGACAGCCACTTACTTTCAAAATGCTTTATGAATATTATTCATTATTAAGCAAATCTTTTCTATAAAGATAAAAAAATCATTTACTTTAGGATTAGATTAAATCTGTTCTAAACGTTTTTATTCTTAAAAGACTTTTTTAAAAAAAGACTATGATCAGAATTGGGCTTCCCTGGTGGCGCAGCGGTTGAGAATCTGCCTGCTAATGCAGGGGACACGGGTTCGAGCCCTGGTCTGGGAAGATCCCACATGCCACGGAGCAACTAGGCCCGTGAGCCACAACTACTGAGCCTGCGCGTCTGGAGCCTGTGCTCCGCAACAAAAGAGGCCACAATAGTGAGAGGCCCGCGCACCGCGATGAAGAGTAGCCCCCGCTTGCCGCAACTACAGGAAGCCCTAGCACAGAAACGAAGACCCAACATAGTAATGAATCAATCAATAAATAAATCTTTAAAAAAAAAAAAAAAAAAAAGACTATGATCAGAATTGTTTTAGCATCCCTCTGTCTTTCTTTTCTATATCCCTTTTATACCCTTGCCCAGATGTCAGTCTTTCTTGTAAAGCTTTGCTGATAAGAGACTATCTGTTCAGACTATCTGTTCCCACAGAGTATGTATTTTAACATTAAAGTAAAAGTCTATCAGACTGAAAAAACAGGTCCAAAGGTGAAATTAGATGCTGAGAGTAAATATTTTGAGGTAAAGAACCTTCTGAGCATTGCCCTTTTGCCTGCTTATACAGATAGCCCTCTAAAATATTGACATTTTCTGCTTTAAACACAATTTCCCTAAGGACTGGACCTGTATTTCAACAACATAAGTATTCTAAGATATAATAATTATTTATTATAAGGTAAAATTTAAAAAAATCACTTTGCATATTTTCCTCTTTAATCATACACATTGAAGGTTTTAATGCAAATAGGACTTATTTCAATAATAACTAATACTCTAGCACTTACTCTGGCCTAGCTATTGTTCTAGGTACATTATGTATGTTAATTCCTTTCAGCTTCATAATAAACCTGTACTAATTGTTTTACAGATGAGTAAACTGAGGCACACATAATAGACAGCGGTACAACTGGGATTCACTGTTCCTGAATCCCTGCTCCATAATCATTACATAAGATTAGTGCTGTGAAACACCGTCAAGAATGAGACCAGGGCTTCCCTGGTGGCGCAGTGGTTAAGAATCCGTCTGCCAATGCAGGGGACACAGGTTCGAGCCCTGGTCTGGGAAGATCCACATGCCGCAGAGCAACTAAGCCAGTGCACCACAACTACTGAGCCTGCGCTCTAGAGCCCGCAAGCCACAACTACTGAGCTCGCGTACCACAACTACTGAAGCCCGCGTGCCTAGAGCCCGTACTCTGCAACAAGAGAAGCCACCACAATGAGAAGTCTACGCACTGCAATGAAGAGTAGCCCAAACCCGCATACAGCAACAAAGACCCAACACAGCCATAAATAAATTTATAAAAAAAAAAAAGACCAGCTCAGCTCTGCTGATCATAAAAAAAATCCAAAGCTAAGGTTCTGCAAGAAGACAAAAATAGTGCAGCAGAAGCGCAGCAGGATAGCAGAGTGAATAATCGTTCACATGATAACCATCTATCACCCTTTGTATCCTCAGATGTTGCTCTCATGAGGTCTCATGAAAAACATTCACCATTAATACTGTCAACCAAAAGAGTTAAAAGTTAAAAATCTGAAAGCACCAAGGAGTGGTGTGGATGAATGACAGCAAAATTCACATATTGCTGGTAGGAGGATACATCAGTATAACTTGTGGAAAACTGGTGTTTCAACCAGAACTGAACATAAACTTACCCTAAGACCCAACAATTACACTACAAGGTATATAAGAGAAATGAATACATACAGCCACAAAAAAATGTGTAAAAATGTTTATAACAGAGTTACTCATAATTCCACCCAGAACTGGAAACAACCCAGATGCTCATGAACAGGAGGATATATACAAACTGTGGTACCTCTGTACAATGGAATTCTAAATAGCAATAAAAAAGAATGAAATACTGGCACATGGGCCACATGAATAAATTTTACAGATTATACTGAGAGGAAGAAGCCAGACACAAACGTACATATTAATCCACTTAACTGAAACTTTAGGGATAGTTGAAAAACTTATAGGGTGTTGGAAATGTTCTGTCTCATATGACAGGTGGTAGCTACTTGAGTGTACACTTATGTTTAAAAAAAACTATCAAGCTCTTCACTTAAGATTAATGCACTTTATGTAATGTATGTATGTTATCTCTCAATTAAATGGCAGAAGAATTTTTGGTAAACCTCTTGAAAACTTTGGGAACACAGTACCAAGAAGCCAATGTCCAAGCCTCAAATTTCTTTGAAGCCTCTTTCAATTCATGATAACACCCTGTTCAGATTCACAACACAACTGTTTACTCTCAAAGAGAGGTAATGTTTCAGATTAGAATCTAAATTTCTTAACTCCAAATTCTTAAATAAAACTGACAGCTCTGCTTATTCTGTGGCTTCTGGAGTCCACTAGTGCACTGTTCTATCCTCATTGAGAAGCAAAGCCCTAGCATTTAACAGCTAACACCTTCATTGTTAGGTTTGGAGGGATTTGTTGAGGTAATGAATGAAAAAAGAAAAGTGTTGAGATAAGCTCCTTAAGTGGTAAGAAGAGGAGCACCAGTAAAGCTTGAGAAAACTCACACAGTAAGTGCACTACAGTCACAACTAAGACTGATGTTGCTGTGCCATTCACTGTTGCCTTCTCTGTAGTATTTTGCAAACCTTTGGTAATTTAGCCTTTTATCATAAAGTTTATAAAACAAATAGTATATTTAAAAATTATGTTCAATTTTATGTTAACAGAAGCTGCGACAGAGAATTAAAATAAGCTTTGATTGAGCTTAATTACTTTTTATTAAACTGAGGTCATTATTAGTTGGAATTCCCTGAATGCATAACAAATGACAGCAGGAGTTTAAGAGCCTAAAAACAAATAGGATCACAGAAAGCTGTGATTATAACTTTTAGCATAAGATAAGTACACTCTAGATGCAAATCACTGGGAACTAACAGAAAAAGTGACAATTCAGCATTTTAGGACTGAAAAACTGAGCAATAAATTTTGGTAAAGAAAAATTGTGATTACTAGTAAGGGAGATTGCTTCCTAATCCAGAGAAAGTTGAAATAATAATTTTCAAGCCCGAGTTCAACATGAGTTCAAATAAAAGCAGTAAGCAACAGGTTCAGATTGTAAACTGCCCAGTGACAGGGGTAAATCAAGTTTTAATCATTACTCCCCATGACCTCCACCTCCGAGAATTGCTGTACATTTTGAGAAGGATCTGTTACAATGGAAAAACCAACATAAGAAGCAAAGGAAAAGATACAGCTCTAGCTCTTTCCTCTACCAACTCCAAATACAGCCTAAATCCCCCAACCTTTTGTCTCAACCTCCCTCTTTCTAGGGCTATCAGTAGTTACTCATCCCTTGCTGCAGTCAGCTGAACGCGGAGGGGCTTGGGGCGGGATAGAGAAGGGTGGGAATTCAAAGCTGACAATCATTAGCCTTCTTTACCAATACAAAAAGGCAGCGGAGGGAGCGAGCTGTCCTTTGTTTTCTAGGCTGAGATCACTACATCCCGGCCACCAAGTGAACGAAGGCTACGAGGAAGCCCGTCTCGTCCGCCACGCCGAAGGCCCTCACCTCCAAGTGCCGCAAAAGCTGGGTGGCGTTCGCTTCCGACTTAACTGCTTTATACTGACTAATGGTCAGAAGCAAGGACTTCAAGCAGGCGGTGTTGTCCATCGGGACCCGCCACAGTCCCGCCTCAGGGCTAACACCACCGTGCCACTCGATGCCAGCTCGGTCCTCTAGCTTGCCCCGCGCTTTTTAAAAAATTTTCGCCCCCACCCACTCGCTCCCAGAAGCTTCCGGTTCCGGTCGAGCTCCGGAAGTCCCTGGGCAACCTGGGGAAGGGAACCTTCTAGGAAGGGAGGGGAGGGGTGTGGTGGTGGAGGGAGAGTGAGGTGGGGGTCGAGGCCCTTTGTAAGTCCGTGAGGCGGGCTGGGAGTTGTCCTTTCAGATCCCCTGATCCGAAAAGCCGCGAGGTTTCAGTTCGAGATCCCGTGAAGACGAGACATCTCGCGAGAAGTGCAATTGCCGCTCCACCTGTGAAGGGGCGGTGGGCCGGTGGGGCGCCGGGAGGGTCTCTGTTAATCAGTACGCTCTGTTTGCGTTCGCTTCCTGGGCCTTCACGCTGGATGGCCAGTTTTTCCTTTGTGCATCATCCTCTACCTGAGAAATGGTCGCTTCCCCCTAGTCTAGACACGGTGAGGAGCTCTGAGGAGGAGAATCTTGGGCTCTAGATTTTGAGGCGGCCTGGGAGGGGCCTCTTTTTAAAACCGCTCATTTGTCCACCCCTTCTACCCAGGAATGTTGGTTTCTCAGAGTAAACCTATGGCCATTCGGATTCGGTGGCAAGTTAGTCATGCCCTTATGATAGTCGTTGTCAAACTTATTTGAGAAAGCTGGTCCAGGTGACTCCTGGGCCAAGTGTTGCTCCGGAGGGTGTTCTGATTAGCGTCAGTTTTTGTAAGTGAGGGTGCTGTTTTTATCTGGCGTAGTTGATTGTTTTATAACTCTTGGTGTTTAAGGAAATCACACTGTTCGCGGTTTTTCATCAGAGATAATATTATGCATGTATATATAATGAAATGAGTCAGGCTGGTTCTGGAGCTTTTTGCTTAATGTATGCTAATGTTGAATGAAGCTTTAAAAGCCAGTTTGGATAAAATTTTAAGAATAGGGTACACGTCCTTTTAATTAAACCATTTGTCAGAAATCATGTTTTGTCAATTCAAAGAAAGTCTATTCTACGTCACTATTTTTAAAGGCAGGAATTATTTTTATATTAAAAATTTAAAAATTAAGTCTGAAAGCTTAAGATAATAATTGAGGCGTAAATCATTGGATAATTAATGTATTTATGCATTTATTCATTCTGTAAACAATTGACTGTATAAAGTGCGCTAAACCTGCCAGTCAGGGAACCGGCTGGGAAGGAACTGTCTAATCAAGGAAATGTACTAAGTAGGTCGTACATATGGAATTCACCGCTCAAATTAGAGGCACCATCCAGTTGTGGTAAAGAGTGAAGCCAGGCTGTCTGCTTACAAATCCTAGCTCTACCTTTTACTGTGGGACCACAGGCAAATTCTCACTGCTTCCGTCTCTTCAGTCTCTTCATAAAGTAAAACTACTAACAGTAGTATCTGTTTCATAAAGTTGCTCCTTCAGTAAATAATTAGAGCCTAGAATGTGCTAGGCACTGGTCTAGGCACTAGATTCAGTGAATAACGTAAAAATCCTATTGTCATAGAACAAAAATCCTACCATTACCTTCTGATAGTGGAAAGAAAAATAACAAGCACAGTAAAGAAAGCGAGATGGAGAAAAAAAATAAGAGAATTATTCTTCTAGAGTTATGGTTAAAAGGAAGGGAAATAGGAGGTCAGGATAGAGAAAACAACATTGGAGGAAATATCAGTACTACAAGGAGTTGAAAAAGAGACCTATGCTCTCTAAGGGGAAAGATTTCTAGATAGAATATCAAGGGCAAAGGCCTTGAAATGGGAGCCTGAGAATGTGTGTAAGGAACAGCAAGGACACCACTATGGCTGGAGTAGAGAGCAAGTGTGAGAGCAGTAGAGATGAAATCACGTCAAGTTATTACAAAATGAGTTAACCAACGAAGAATTTAGAACAGTTGCCTGGCATAGTTATGTTCTCAGCAGGTATTAGTTGCATCTTAGTTCCTTGGCAAGTACAGTGATAGCAGTTTGGCAGTGTCAGATTTTTCACTAATAATGACAAATGCATCATGATTATCCCCATTTTGTCCTGAGGAAAAGGGTCAAAGCTGTTTGCTGTGAGTGCCATCTTTCTTTGAAATCTTGCGTTTTGACTTGAGCAGTCAAATTTTGCATCTTTTCTGTATTTATTTTAATGTACAATAACGTCTTTCTCAAAAAATCTTCACCAAAAATTGATGTAAATTTAGTAGGATGTACCACTTGTGGTAGCTGTGAGGAGAAGTATCTTTTGTCGGAGATACTTGCGTATCCTAATATGAGAAACAGAGCCATGTTTTAAGACCCAAAAAGAGGGGAAAGGAGGAGGAGGAAATGAAGCTGGGTCCAAATGACTGAAGGCTTTATTAACCTTGAGCTTGGACTCCATCCTGAATTCAGTGGTGATCTCTGGTTTTAAACTGGGGCCTAATCTAGTTAGGTTTGTGTTTTAGATTGATTACCCTGGTAGCTAGACAGGCTATGATTCTGAGGAGGATAAGACCAGAAGTAGGGAGAATATTTAATTTACTGGAATCTTTCCAAAGGATAGCCGAGATAATTGAAGTGGAGATAGCAAAAAGATGACAAATTTGAGAAATATATATGCGGTGAAATAGGCAGGACTTAGTGAATGATTTCAAATGTGAAGAGTGAGGAGAGGGATGAAACTAGAAGGGATTCCAAGTTTCTAGATTGGGTGGTAGAGAAGATATAGAAACTGCTGAGGGAGTCAGTGTTAAGTATTCAGGTTGTATTTTATGTTCAATGAAATTTTATATAGCTTATCATATAGTCTTGTACCATTCTCATTAAATTTATTCCTGGGTATTATATAATTTTTGTTACTGTGAGTGGGTTCTCTTTTTCTCCTGTAAATTTTTTATTTGTTATTGCTACTGTTAAAAGAGAAACTGATTTTTGGTATATCTTTTATCCAGCCTACTGACTAAAATTCCTTATTGATTCAGTTTTGCTTCCTCTCTTAGATTTTCTAGCTATATATCATCTGCAAATAATAATTTCATCCCTTCCAATATTTGTTGTCATACTTTATTAGTGTAATCTTTAAAGTATGAAATAATCATAATATTGAATATCGTAGTCTTACTACTTAATTGAATGGGAATGACCAGTATTTTAACACTTAGTATAATTTGTGCTATTGGCATGAGATAAATATTCTTTAAAATGTTTTGGCGATTGCCCTTTATAGCAGTTTTATTTAAAGATTTGCCGAAATGTATGCTAAAAAAAATTATTAAATGTTTATGTATCTTATTTTTCCCTTTAAAATGATAATACAGTGGATTATATTGATTTTATTTTTAGGATAATAATAGCTAACACATATTGAGCATTTGCCATGTGCCAAGCACTGTTCTAAGAACTTAACTGTTTAATCTTTATAACGTCATGCTTTAGGTACTATTATGATCTTCATTTTACAGATGGAAAAAACTGAGAGAGAGGTGAAGTAATTTGCCCAAGGTCACGCAAGAAGTAGTAGCAAACCTTATATTTGCTATGCTGCAGATGTTTTATTCAGGATTTTATATTTATGTTTGGGAGAATTTAAAATAATTTTTCTTTATTCTCTCTTGGAATTTGGATTGTATGTTACTTTTGAAAAATGAATTGGAAATTTTCCATCTTTTTTTCTGTGCTGTAGAATAATGAGAATCAAATAGAATCATTTGATCCTTGTAGATTATGTACAACTGGCCTATAAAATCAAGCTTGATAGCTTATTTAGTGGTAGATCTTTAGAAAATATTTGAATTTGTAATATGGTTATTGATCTGATAATTTTTTCTATCTTTTCTTGTGTTAGCTTTGGAAATAAAAATTTTTAGCATACCAACTATTTCTCTAAATTTGAAAGTTTATTGATGTAAAGTTACATCAGTGTACAATAATTCTCTTAATCTCTTCTTTGTACATTTGAATTTCCATTTTCATTATAATGTTATCTGTTTTCTTAGTGGGGCTTTCCAGGGGTTTGTCTATTTTATTCAGCTTTTCAAGAAGCAACTTTGGTTTTATTAAATTTTTTTTTTCTTCAGAATCACTAATTTTACTTTTATCTTTAAAAATTTCATCCATATAAATATATTTGTTCTTTTTATAATTTTTTAAAAGTTGACGGCTTAGTATATTTCCATACTATATTTTTTATTAAAGACTATTCACGCCAGAAATATTTTAAAAGACAGTAGCTAAAGTGAGCGTCTGCTTTGTAGTTAAAAAAATGTTTAATTATTTTAATCATTCTGGTAAATATTTTTTAAATGCTAATATTCATTCATTTATCAAATATTCACTGAATGCTAGTTATTTTTCAAAGATCTTAGAGTCTGTTGGGAAAGTAGCAAACCAGAATAAGTGCTTTTCAAGAGAAATAAAATGCTGTAGGAATACATAATATTTTTTTAAGGCAAAATATTAAGTATCCAATTCCTTCATCAAGGAATGGCATGAAATCCCTCTTCTTTGTACATTTTTATTCCTGTCTGTTCTTTGTATTTGATGTAGGTATTTTTCCTAATTTATAGCTCAGGAAACACATTTAAGGGAGTTAAACAAAATTTGCTTAGGAGCTTACAACTCAAGGGCTGGGAAGCTCCTTTATTTCTTCTGGAAAAACTTAAAAAGAGCATATCTTCAATGCTGAATAGTAAAATGGAATTTTTTAATGTCTCTTGACCAGGGTTTAAGTCATATTAGATGAATCATACTGTATGATTCATGAACTGTAAGTATCATGAACTGTATGTGTCATGAACTGTATTTTTGATGAATGTGCAGAGTTTGTAGAATACTGAATAACGTACTAAGGGAATTATATCAGAGGTGTGAACAAAGAGCTGATTGTTAATTCATTTACCCACCATATATTTAATGCTAGCTTGAGTGGCAGGTACATTTCTAGGTTCTGGGGGTACAGCAGTGAATCAAATAGACAAAAAATGTCTACCCAAGTAGAGCTTTTATTTTAATGGGAGATATAGCAAAAAAAAAAAAGAGATGTAAGTAAAATATATTAACGTTAGTAATAAGTTCAGTATAGGAAAAAACAGGGAAGGGGGATAGGAAATATCGGAGTCAGGATGGAGAATTGCAATTTTAGTTAGGGTGGAGTATTGATCGGTATTTGCTGCATAACAAATCACCTCAAAACTCAGTGGTTAAAACCATGAACATTTATTTCTTGGTCTGTGGGTTGAGTGCAGTTAGTCTGATCAAGGCATGACTTGGCTGGGTAGCTCTGCTTTAGCTGTTTTGTGGGGAAGGGGAGATATCTTGAGCTCAATTTCAGTTATGACAAGGTGTTTACTAGACATCTGGGAGCTACTGAGTGGGCTGTTGAATATATTATTTGTAGTTAAGGGAGAGGTCAAGGCCAGAGATAAAAATTTAAAGCCTGGAGACTAAATGATACAGGGTGAGTAGGATAGAAAAGACTGAACCCCAAAGTACTTAAGTATTTAGAGGTTGGAGAGATGTGAAGAACCAACAAAAAACACTGAGAAGTAGTTGCCGGAGGACAGGCGACCTATCTTGACCCCATGGTTGTCTATAGGGATCCATCTTAGCTGCAGCATCTGGGCTGCTTTTGACTTCTAAAAGAAGAAGACTCTAGGTCGACAAAGAAGGAAGTCTTAATCTACATACAGGTTCACTCTTTACTTCTGCCTTCAGAGGCCTTGAACTATGCAGAAGGATGGGTGGCTTCATTCTTTAAATTAATATTGCATGCTTAAAGTACGCCACGTACTAGGCACTGGGGATGTAGCAAGGGATTTAGAAAAAGAAATAAAAAATTTCCTGACACTGGGAATTCCATGCTAGTGAGGGCATGAGGCCAAATCTAAAACTAAGAGCTTATTCAATAGGCATAAACAGCAGAACGGAAATTCCATTGGCCCAGGTTCCAAAGATTCAAGGCAAAGAAATCAGTGGTAGAAAATTGGCAGAGGTCTAGGCATGGGGTCATTTGGATACTGTGTCCCCACTATGGTTAAAACAATTCAATATGTACTAATATTAAATTGATTTTACCCTCTATACAGAGCCAGGAAACAGTCTGTACAGTTAATGTCAACTCTTAATTTTCAGAAATGTTAACCTTCATCACAAAGCCAGAAAACCTAAATAAACCAAAATTATTCTCCCTTTGTAATTCTTCTTCTTCCTGTTTTCTCTCCCAACTGTCAAGTATTATGATTAAGCTAATTTGCCAAACCATGAAATTAACTTTCTTACTTTTCAGACAGTTCCTGATTTTTTTAAAGTACATTTCACAGACTTCAAATCTAGATTAAGAATACAAGGTTTGGATAATTTGGGTAAATGTTTTATCCCGCATTTTCACATCTAATTTCATATCCCCAAATCAGAAGTTTTCCTTTTAAAAAAAAAAGGTACTATCCATTGTTTCTGAATCTAATTTTACAGATAAGTAAAGATGAAAATGACATACTTTTATTTTAAGTTAAAGTATGGTAATCATTTTTAATTATAACTACTATTTGTTGAAAGCCTCCTTTTTGCAGAACAGGGCCCTTTGCATATCTCATTTAAAAATTTCTAGTCTTTTAGGAAATAGATATTATCAAGTTCATGAAATGGGTATATATCTGTTTCCTGAATTAAAATGTGAAGTCATTTTCTGAGACAGGGGTGTCCAAAGTAGAATATGCACACCTGAGATATGTGAAACTGACTATTAGGGGGTGGAAACAGATATTAGAACTTTTCCTTTTGCTTATTTTAATCTCATTCTTTTTTATTTTATATTATAGTAGTACCTACAATAGCATGAATAGCATAAATGAATTGCTATTCATGTATTTTCAGTGTATTCATATATCTTCAGAATTTACTGCTTTAGAAGTATGTGATCCAAAAAAATTGGGGACTTCTCCAAAATCTTTAACTTTGACAGAGAATCAAGGTGGATTTGGGTAGGGTCATTGGTGGTGGGAGAGTCAAGTACATATTGTATTCTCCATTCCATTCTTGATTATCATCTCCACATGTCATGTCTTTACATTCTGTCTTGTTTCCTTTTTTTTTTCATTATTGTCTAACAACTTATGACAACATAATATTTTGAAATTGCTGAAAATATTCCACTTTTGGAGAATTTGCTTAGGGGTAACATATGGTCCTTCTAACAGTCCAAGCTACATTTTTGAACAGCATGGTTTTGGCAGTGCTATCTGTAAATAACCTGAAACTGATGGATAGTTTAATATTTGGATTTTTTTTCAGGTAAATTCTAACCTGTGCATATTTTTGTAGGTACAATACATTCCATATATTTGTAACAAATTAATGTATATATTCTGTAGGTTTGCTTGTGTAAGTCCAGGAATAGTGACTGAATAGATCTGAAGAGAATCAAATACCTGCTTCAGACAAGATGCTAATTTTGGCAAGGATGTTCCCTATATTGGCAGATTTATAAATATGGGGCATTGGGTATGCATTGCAAGTTTCTTGCTTCCTGGTATAAACTGCCAGATAATGCTAACAATGATCTTTGCTAAATGGCAAGAGCTGAGATGGACAGTGAGTACCCTGATATTTTGGGGCAGAAAATATCTTTGGTTTCTGATAACTTTTGCAAAGATTTTCCAACCATTGTCTCTCAGTCCTGGAGTTTACTTAAGCAAACTATGTATTTTTTCCTTGTGGGAAAATAGTGTTTTGGCCTCCCTTGCCTAGGTATGTTCATTTTGAGGCCTTGCCAAGAAACTAATCAAATACAAAATGGAAGAAATTAATGGAAAATTCGAAAATTAAATAATCAGTATATTTCACCTATTCTTCACACAGCTGATAAACTAATGGTACAACCTCAACCTGTTATTCTTTGAGTTTAACCTGATGGCCCTAGCCCTTCTTGTTTACCTGCATCTATCTAACATGTGAGAAATAGACTTTGAGAGTGCTAGAGCCATAGAAAACCTGCTTTACTCCTTTCAGAGCCACCAAGAATGGCTGTTGCTGCTTGGCTAGCAGATATAGTCAGGTCAATAATGGTTAAAAGTTTGGTTTTAAGGAACTCCCATCAAAATGTCTTGAGTTATTCCTAGAAAATGTCCTCTTCATATTTTTTTCAGCCTTGAACTGGTTACTGTACTTCTCATATGTGGCTAAAACATCTCACATCTCAACTTTAAGGAGTGTTTTGGAATTCTTTTGGTAAAATCTAGCAGAAGCGATAACTAGCATTATCAGGGTTTGCTTTATTAACAGACCCATGAACTTCTGGAGTACATTTAATTCAGTGCTGAAATAGTAAATTCAGCTTTTAAGATAGCTTTTAAAATTTTACCAAGTTGCATGTTCAAGATTGTTTATTGCAGCATTGTTTATCATAGCAAAAAAAAAACCCCACAAACACACACAAACTGGACACGATGTATTTATCAATAGTGGTCTGGTAAAGTGATACATTTTTAACAACGGCATATTATGCAGTTTAAAGAATATGGCAGATGAATATGTGCTGATGTGAAAAATGCAAAGTGCCGAACATATGCAAACTAAGCTGCCATTTGTACCATATGGGATATATTTGAAAAAATTTTTTGTCCCAATTCTTAAGTCTCATTATTACCATTCCTTTTCATACAATAGCTTTTCTCTAAGGTAGAGAATTGTAAGAAAAGTGAACTAATTTTGCCACAAATTTAAACAAAATTAAATGAAGATGATGATAGGAACACTTACATAGTCCTTACTATGTGCCAGGTACTGTTCAATTACATGTTTTAAACGTTTACTCTTCACGACAACCCTGTGAAGCATGTATCATCTTTATCCCCATTTTTCAGATGAGGAAACTGAGATGTTAATTCCACACAAGGTTGCATGGCTAGTATGTGTCGAAGCTGACGTACATACCCTTGCAGACTGGCTCCAATGTCTCTGTGCTCTTAACTACCAATTCTATGCATCCTCTCAACTTACTTTTGACATTGATGGAAACTAAATGAGATACTTTGTCATTTCTCTTTCTCGTAGACAGATGATTTGTTGTGTTTATATAATACATGATACCTAATAACAGGATGGTCCTATTTTTATTGCTGAAAACAATCTATGTTCATTTAATTAACCTTTCATTTTAACTCGTTCATTTAGTTAGGTAGTTCTCAACTGTGGGGAATTTTGTCCCCTAGAGGACATTTGGCAGCGTTTGGAGACATTTTTGGTTGTCACAGTGGGGCTGAGAGATGGGAGATAGTTGCTACTGTCATCTACTGGATAGCTAGGGACGTTGCTAAACATCCTAAAAATGCATAGGATAACTTCGCGTAACCAAGATTTATCCAGCCCGAATGTCAATAGTGCCAAGAAACCCTGATTTAGTTGGCATAAGGAAAGTTCTCAATAATTGGACTCCTGTCCTGAAAAATACCAAGTATATTATTTTGTTTATTTTGCTTTCAAGCTAGTAGCATTGAGAAAAGCGAACTTTAGTTTTACTGTTTTTTACACTGGTATTTTTCACTTTTCCCACCTGGCATTGTGTGATCTGTAAGTGCCAGAGCTGACAAGGGTAGCAAATTCATGGGACCATGGAACATCACCTACACATTGAAATGTAACCTTGTTGGCCAATTAGAGCCTCTAACTTGGTCAGGTGACTTAAGATGATCATTTGAGTGGATTTAAAGGCAATGTACTTATATAATATACAGTTCAGGGAGGTGACAGGAGTGCTACACGGTAAATGTTTAAATGAATGATTGAAAAATTATAAACAAGAGCTGTGCCTACTTTGATGTGAATATGCACAGCTTTAAAAGTAGGGAAAGAAAAGCCTTTACAATTTAAAAAAAGCTTATTATAATTTCAGCAGGTAAGAGGAAAAGTGGTAACTGGAAGCTCAGATAGAGGGAGCAGTAAGAAAGGTATTTTACTGTTTCAAGAAATGGATGGCAATACCTTATTTTTCAACCAGTAAAACAGCCTGCAGATAAAATCATTTTGGTTGGTGGATAAAGGTGTGCTGTAAATTGACACTGAACTTTAACTTGCCCTATGATCAACCAGCCAGAACCTGAATAGTTCCTGCAGAAGAGCTGTTTCTCAATTCCAGGAAGGCAGAGTAAATGTTAAGTTTCCTGCTGACAGGGAAAGTCTATTGAATACACCAGGGGAAACTGGATTCACCCTTTCTCCCATGTTAACACTGATTTTAAAGGTTTCCTTCAGCCTCTTCTAGAATGGTAAGGACTTTGGATTATTTCAGAAATACAGGGTAACGTTTTAGGCTGGCTACTTCCTTTCTGTTGCTAGGCACTTACACCTTCGTTCCCAACAGAGGCTGTAAAGTGCTACTGCTGCCGCTGTTGCCTGTAGGGCTTGCCACACATATCAGCTCAGCTTCTGGGAAATGATGGGATTGATGATCCTCTCCTGGAAAACCTTTCATCACAGAGATTCACATCAGGTTGTATTTTAAAGCAGGCTGAAAAAGCCATTAGCCTTTCTTAACTCTTAATTCAGGATCCAATTACCTTCTGATTTATTGATTAATTAATTTTATATCTTTTTCTTTTTCAAGCTGAACACTGAATAGCTTAGCTGAGGCCTTCCATCCTCTCTGCCTTGTTGCCAGAGGATTTTCCTCCTCTCTCTTCAGCCTCACTGTGATCTGTGCAAACAGCTACTAACTGAAGGAGAGCTTATTAGAAGGGGAAGTATCCATATCTGAGCTTTTAAATTCTGAAAATGAGAGGATTTTGTTTTGTCTGGAAAAGGCACACGTTTGTATGCTCTGGCTATGAAATAATGCCTGTTACTTTTTATTAAAATAACCAGGGAGGTTAAGGAAACCATAAAAGAAAAAGTTTGATCACAATCCTACAATTCTCAAAGCCATGTTCTTTTCTGTACAGCTTTATTAAAGAAATGAAGCAGATCTAATTTAGTGTGAAAGAATAACAAGGATTGTCCAACCTCTCTCTGCTTCATTATGGGCTCTAGGTTGTATATTTCAACAGTATTTGAATAGAGAATGCAAATTTTAATAGGCATATGACTTTGTATACTGAGTTTTTAAAATAAGACTAAAAGTACAAAATAATGTACAGAACTAGATTCTGAATAGGTGAATTATATTCATACTGACAGCAAGAAGTGTTTTATTAAGGATGGGCAAGAAACTAAGAGGTGTTAGAAAGCTCCATTTTAAATGAGGGAATTTAGTGTGAGTCTGTGTGTGTGAATCTTTGCACTTGTGTTTTGATTAAGAAGTATCAGCTAACATTGAATTGTTGGAGAATTACCCTTGTTTCTCCAGCCTTTCTGTGTAACTGAGAGCTGATGTGAGTCAAATACAGAAAATAGCTAGTATCATGATTAGGAATACTTGTTTTTCAGATGATCCCCTCAGAACTTCTTTTAGCTCTTACACCAGGAACTGAGTTGTCCCCTCCCCATAAGTTTGTTAATGATAGGATTCTCAACCCTCAAGGCTTAGGATGGTTCAGGTCCTACAGTTCTTTCTTCCCCTCTATATGTTGTTGGCTTTTTCTGACTTTTTGGGAGACTCGGCCTCATTTAAAACAATGTTCCTTTGAGTAAATACAATCTGAATTCTTAACAGGTGACTTACAAATTATCTTGTGGAATATATTTTCTTGATTTAAGAATTACCTCTGCTGAATTGCCTTTTAGTAATGGGCCTCTATCAATCTAATTTATGGGTGTATATTAATATGCTATTAAGAGAAACTGGCTACCCAGTTACTGAAATAAATAAACAGTCTAGAGGCAACAAATGAGAAACTTTATCCAGTCTTGTGCTTGGCAGCAAGGCACTCTAGGTCTGTTTTATTTATGCTATTGCTGCCACTTTCTTTTCTTTTTTCTCATCATTTCTTTCTTTGCCCCAGAGCACCAAGCAATAGTTTTACCTGCTTTCACTCTAATACTTCCTGGGCTTATGTACAGTGGGATCAGAAAGGGAAGTCAGCCTAACAGAGGGCAATGGAGTTTGGAGGCTTGAACTCTCAGCAAAAGAGATCAAATGGGACTAATTTTAGAAGAATTGGTCTTAGGGTAGTTAAATAGAGAGCAATATAAATAAATAGATATGCTAATAATACACTATTCCTCTTTTGTTTTCATTTATTTTGCCTCAGTATTTTTTTTTTTTTCCTTCAGGAAATATCCACAACATCCATTGATATCTGAACTAGAAAATATGCAAGAGTTCTTTACATCCCACCTCTCTTATTAATGGAGATAGAGAATCATACAATTTTGGGGAAAAGTAGCTAAATGTTATTTTTAGACTAAAAGAAAACAATGAGTGCTATCAAGATTGTGTTAAAGAGAAACTTCTTATACCTCTGGGAAATACATTATTACAAACTATTTGGGAAGCCATTTAGCAATATGCACCTAGAGGCCTAAAATATTTGTGTCTTTTGACCTAGGAATTCTATTTCTGATAATTTACTGTAAGGAATTAATCATAAATATAGAAAATCCTTCATAGGCAGTGGAGTTCATCATAATACTAATTTATAATGAAAAAAATGGGAAACAATCTTAATGTCCAACTGTAAGGAAATGAGCAAGGAAACCCCAGTCAACCAATTGTTATGTAGCCATTGAGAATGTTTACTAGGAGTATAAAATAACATGAAAGATGCTTTTGATATAGTGTTCAGTGGTGAAAAAGGTAATGTAGAGTATTCCCTATTCAATATGATTACAAATTGGTAAGATATACCTATGCTTGGAAAAAATTAAGTATATTAAAGTATAGGCAGTGATTTATGTTTGGATGATGAAACTGTGATTTTTGTTTTATAGCAGTTTCAAAATTTTCTTTAATGATTATGTACTATTTAGATAGTGGGAAGAAAGAATGAAATCCTTCTACCTTCCCACTAAAAGTATTATTTTCCTTACAGCTTTAAACAGCAGTCGTAAAAGTCAGTCTGCAAGCTTTGAAATAAGACTTGCAAGAGAATATTGTGCAGCATGGATTCTCTACCAGAAGAATTTTTTGTGAGGTAAGGGATGGGTTGACAAAAAACCAGCTGCAGTTGCTGCATTTTGAAGACACGACATTGGTCTTTTTCACATAACTTTGGGAAGCTAGTGTGAATGAGATACCCTTATGTTTCAAGACAATTTAGCAATTTTGATTAGTGAGAGATGTAAACTGGGTAAAATCTAATTTTAGAAAATTTCTCTAAGGACCACACCCTGGCTAAATAGCTAAGAATTGAAAGATGTACCATAACTTGCCACACCTGGGCCATTCTCAACAAAGTAATGTTTTATTTATCATTTAACAAGCACTTACATAGACTTACCTTTTATCTCATTCACACTAGCTTTTGCCAGGCATTGTTTTAAATGCTTTTACAAACATTAACTTATATAAACTTCATAACAACTCAGTGAGGTGGATACTATTATTATTCCCATTTTATAGAAGGTAACCTAAGCGTAACACAGAAGACTCTACTGAGTGGTTCAACTGGGCCTAGGCTAAATGTCAATCTGTCCCCTCAAATAGGGAAAGTTCAGCCTGCTTGTACCTCTCCCATATAATACTAAAGAGCAGGTTAGTATTGGAGATCTCCTTGCCACCTTTCACTATCTCATATAATAAGCAATGTGTTGTTTTACAAGTATTTACTTAACCTCCATGGTACTTAGGGAATAAAGACTAAGACAAAATGTATGTACTGAGAGAGAATTATAATATAGTAGGAAGATATATAAAAAGTTATTTTATCTTTAGGCAAAATGCATACATAAGTGTTATAGTAGAAATGCTGTGGCTATATATAGAAAGGAACAATAATTATTGAGTGGGGTTCAGTGGGTTTCCACAAGGTGACATTTGAACTGAACTTTAAAGGATACAGGTGGCTTTTGATGGGTGTAGAAACAGAGCAGATGGGAGGTCATTTGGCTGAGGAAACAGCAAGAAAAAGTGTTTAAGATAAATTCTTGGGGAGGATTTTGACTCCTGGTAAGGAGTTTAGCTTTATTTTGTGCAGAGCCATTGACATTTGAAGAAGAGAAATGAAATTTTACACTGTATTTTGGGAAGACTACCTCTGTTGATAGTGGGAAGGATGACAAGATATGACAATTGTAATAGCTCAGGAAGTAGTTAATGAAGGCTTGTATGATAGGAATAGTAAATAGTAAGAAAGGAAGGATTTATAGAACTAGAATCAACAGAATTCTTTGACTACTTAAATATGAGAAAAGGGGCAAAAGAGTAGTAGAGTTGGTTTGAAAGTTTCTAATGACCGGAAGGAAATATGTACCGTTAGCTAATATGAAGATCACAAAAGGAGACAGGTTTAATGTGTGTTGAGAAAGTAAGAGAGGACAGATAATGAGTTCAGCTCTGGACATGAGCCAGACTGAGGTGTCGCTAAGATATTCTTATGGAGAGTGTCAAGTAGGTGGAATGAAATGTGTAGCTGTAGCATCAAAGAATGATTAAGTCTGCAGAAATAGATTTGTGGATCATTAGAATGGGGTGCTATTTGAGTTCATGGAAGTTTGCTCATTTATTTGTTTTTATATTTATTCATTCAATAAATATTTGAGTGCCTACTTTATGTCAGATACTGGGCTAGAGACTTGAAGGTAAGGTAGTTCAATAAGAAGGACCTGAATCCTATCTGGGAGTGTTTATTCATGGGCATAAATGAGATTGATTTAAGTAGAAAATGTACTAAGAAAAAAGAGAGCTAAAAATGGAACATTACTGTATACTATATATATTCAATATTTCAGGTATATTGTTATACCAAAATTTCAGCTTCTCCCAGCAGCAGAATAAAGTACACAGGTGGTAAAAGTAGCAGAATAGCAAAAGAAAAATACTAGTTTTGCACTTAGTTTTAGCTTTGCTGCTTTCTAGTGTATGACCTCTCTGGGCATTAATTTACCCATCTACAGAATAAAGTAGCTGCCATATATGACCACTGATGGACCTTCCTGTTCTAATACATGGGGAGCATGGTTTGATAGTGTTAATGTAAGCAGTTTTATATTAAATATTATTAAAATAATAGATGAATAAGGTGAATGAAAGGAAGAGAGATAGCCAGTGGTACAAACTGAGAAGTGGACAGCTGGAGGGGCTAGGAGAAGAACCAATAGCAGCGAAGGATGCGGAGGTTTTCAAGGAGGGGTGGAGTATATGATGGATAATGTTAAGTAATGCAGAAAAGCTAGGTAAAATGAAGAGCTAAGACAAAGCTATTGTAGTAGCAAATACGATTTCATTAGCAGCTTTTACTAGAGCAATTTCAGTGTTGGGGAGGAAGTACAGATGATTTAAGTTTTCACATCAAAATTTGTTAATGGAACCTATGGAAAATATAGAAGCTCATGTTCCACACGTTTGATTAAGAAGCTCTGAAGTAGAGTTTGGACATCTGGATATTTCCAAAGCTTCACAGGTGATTTTAATATGCATCTGGGACTGAGAACTACTGGGTTAAGGAGTGGATTATCATGAAATAGAGTTAGCAAGTAGAGTATCCATTTTGAGTACCTTTTGTACTCTTAAACATTGAGAGGCTTCAGAATACTGCTGCAGTATTTTTCATTCCTTGATAACACAGTTCCTTGTGTTCCTTTTTGGAGTGGGGCTTAGAAGTGTAGGAAAAAACAGTTAACAGGTTTCTCTTTACCATGACATTTTAAAGAGCACTGAGACTCATACTGTGAAATATTGTTTGTGTGTATAAATCATCTTTTGTTGAAACTTTCACTGTGTGGACAATATTGTATTATGTATCTGTCTCAGTTTCCCCTGACAAAATCAGCACATAGTAGATGATAAATGATTGTCTGTCAAATGAGTACATAAATATGAAGTAAAATAGGATAATATTTACAAAGTACAGTTCTGAATAAGTCAATCAGTTGACATAAGTTTCTCACCTCAGTTTTATCTCTGCTAGTGTATAGGATTAAGAAAATTATATAAATCATATATGACCCTATGTTATGGTTCTTATATTATGAATCCTGTGTCATGGTGCTGTATATAGGCAAAAGCAATTTTATAAATAAATTTTTCAATTCAGTAAATAATACTGCATATGTTCACATTTCAAGCCCATGTCAAAAGCAAAACTTGTCAAGTTATTCCTTTTTATAAAAATAGTTAATAATTTCTAAATATGATATTCTGCCTCAATTTAAAAAGCCATTTTGAAAAACTGGACAATTGCAATGCCAGGAAACTGAAAAAAAAAAAAAGATCTCTGTAAGATAGATCCTTTCCAGACCTCAATTATTTTCATAAACACACACACACACACACGTACACACACACACACACACACACACACACACACGTACACACACAAATCAAAACATCAACCTTTTCAACCTTTTCTTTACATTGAGAAACAGTGCTATAAAGTTATTTTTTCCCATTATTTTGGTCTATTGTGTGTTTGTTAAAGATGAAAAATTTTTTACATCAGCTTTGTATTCTCTCTGCCACTATCCAGTAAGGTCATGGCATAATTTCTTTTCTTTAACTTGAGTTCCTAAAGAGATATGGCATCTACCACTATTACCAGTCTTTGGTACATATTGTTTATACTTCTGAAACTTTCAGGCAAAAATTCACATGTCAGATTCTTTACTATTACAATTTAATTGTGTTCTTTGTAAGGAGATGCTCTGAATATAATGCTTTTTCATTTAAAATAGGGATCTTCCTGTGGAGGAGCAGGCTAAGGAGGAAACCAAGAATAAGGTAGAAAAATCAACTGATCAACTGGTAAGAGACAATGTAGTCAGTTAACTAATGCTGTATGAGAATTGAATGCTAAATCTAATCAATTTAATTATCTGCTAAAGATTTTCCTACCTTAGTGGTCATCACTAAATCTTTCTTTGATAACTGATATTTGTGTCTCAAAGTTATCATTCTAAGCACCAATCCTAACTGTAAGTTAAAATTAGTAGATAATTGAATTGACTTGCCCAGAAACATCCCACAATCAATTGTAAGAAATCTCTTGTTTGTCTTTTAAAAGCAAAATTCAAACAAAATGAACACTATACACATAGAAATAAAACATACACAGAGAATTTTATTTAGTAAGACATTTCATTGAGTTGTTTCTGAAGTTAATTCTTTTTCCTGTTTTTATCATCTTTACTGTCAGAACCTCCAGTTCTAAATGAATAACTGAATTATACACTAATATAAAGCTTTTATTGCCAGTGACAATATACTTTATGGTAGATTAAAAAATACAGACACATGTTTGTGAATATCACATGTATTTATGTTTAGTGAAGGATGGATGAGAGGTATTTGTTAGGTTCTTGTTAGTGTAATTTTTACTTTCCACATAGTTTTATATAATGATTGATGTCCATTTGTTAATAAAGGTTATCCAGTAACCTAGGAGGAGAAAAATATATAAACGTAAAATAACCATAGTATTCACCTGCATGCGGTTATCACTGTAAAAAATTTTGCAGATGAAATACAATATGTGCAATATGTACACTTGGACCAGGGGGATTGGATCCAGAAAAGCCATTTCTAGATACAGATTTCAGAATACAGAGGGAAAGGAGGTGAAAACTTTAACCTGAATTTGGCTTAGATACTAAATCTATTTTGCAAAAATGGATTGAGCATCAAATATTTTGACAACTAACTTAAAAATTAAAATTGTATTTATAATAAGATTATTTAACAAACATGAAGCTTATAGTATTTCCTGTTGAAAAAATTTTATTCATGCCATAATCTTACTTGTGTATCAATTTGGTAATTAGTGTTAGATGATTCTGCAATGACTTTTGATTACAGAATTGACCTTTAGTTTGAAATATATGCACTATTGACAATGGTCATTCTTTTTTTTTTTTTTTAAACATCTTTATTGGAGTATAATTACTTTACTATGGTGTGTTAGTTTCTGCTTTATAACAAAGTGAATCAGCTATACATATACATATATCCCCATATCTCCTCCCTCTTGTGTCTCCCTCCCATCCTCCCTATCCCACCCCTCTAGGTGGTCAGAAAGCACCGAGCTGATCTCCCTGTGCTATGCAGCTTCTTCCCACTAGCCATCTGTTTTACATTTGGTAGTGTATATGTGTCCATGTCACTATCTCACTTTGTCACAGCTTACCCTTCCCCCTCCCGGTGTCCTCAAGTCCATTCTCTACGTCTGCATCTTTATACCTGTCCTGCCCCTAGGGTCTTCAGAACCTTTTTTTTTTTAGATTCCATATATATGTGTTAGCATACAGTATTTGTTTCTCTCTTTCTGACTTACTTCACTCTGTATGACAGTCTCTAGGTCCATCCACCTCACTACAAATAACTCAATTTCATTTATTCTAATGGCTGAGTAATATTCCATTGTATATATGTGCCACATCTTCTTTATCCATTCATCTGTTGATGGACACTTAGGTTGCTTCCATGTCCTGGCTATTGTAAATAGAGCTGCAATGAACATTTTGGTACATGACTCTTTGAATTATGGTTTTCTCAGGGTATATGCCCAGTAGTGGGATTGCTGGGTTGTATGGTAGTTCTATTTTTAGTTTTCTACGGAAACTCCTTACTGTTCTCCATAGTGGCTGTATCAATTTACATTCCCACCAACAGTGTGACAATGGTCATTCTTTATAAAGGTTTGTTTGGTTATTTTTTAGAAGCTTTTTTTTTTTTTAACTTTTTGAAAAATTTCAAACCTACAGAAAAGTTGCAAGACTAGTACAATGAACACATATACTCTTTACTGGGATTTAGCAAACTGTTAACATTTCCTACATTTTTGGATGTAAATATAATGAAGTACCATAAAATGTAAGATGTGTTTGTTGGGTGTTGTTGGGAATGAAGGAATCTCAAGTTAAGACTCAAAACCAGAAGTGGAGAGGAGGAGGAAGAGGAAGAGTAGTAGTCCTGCTGTGGACCTTATTGGTTCCTAGTTACTTTCCTGGGTAGTTCCAGGTCTGTTAGAAACCAGGCAGTCACGGTCACCACACACCAGTGACTATTTTGCGTTTTCAGTGACTACATGGCCTCTGCAGTAATAACCTGTCTGTTCTCATATACAGAGGTCAGTGGCTGCATATTCATATTCCCAAAGTTTCAGCAGGGTGTAAGGACTGTGGTATCTTGTTAAGGTTTGAAGGAAGGCCATCATCCATCTGTTCCAGGATCTTTATTCATTTCTATTGTGCATTCGTTCCTCACAATTAATGTTAATAGAAAATCCAGCAAGACTTGACTATATAGCTATCAGTTAACCATTAACTACAGCTTAATTAAGTCTGTAGGATCAGTTCCTGAAGTCCCAAGATTATTACTATTTATTCGGCTCTGATTGAATTGAGATTATACGTAGAATCATTATATTATACTAATTTATTTATAATTTGAAGTATTATAGCTATTCATTTTCAAATTGCTGTGTTTAGTAGCTGAAGCATTAGTCACATAATGTAAAAAGCACCGTTGGATATAGTTTTCATATTATTTTGTAGAATAATCTATTTAATATTTTAAACTTAGCATTTTTTTTAATGCCTTAAATGGACCAATTCAGTACATGCTGTGTTTTTCTCAAGGGCAACCATTTTTTAAGGCTTAACTCACATTTAAGCCTAAAATCATTCATGTTTCCCATCCCACCACCATAAAAAAAAGACATAATTATTCCCATCTTAGAATCTATGCTTTGTTTATAACTTTTAAATTCATTTATGATGGCCTTCCTTAGATTAAAGCTTCTTGAGTTTTAGTCTTAAACTTTCAGCTATGTTGTAAGTTCCTTGAGAGCAGAGAGAATGTCTTATTCTTATTGCAGTCTGTCAGAGTGATCTACATATAGCATGTAAAAGAACTTATTTTAAAAGAAATACTTTAGCTGGTTTTAATATTAGAGTAAATTAGAACATGTATAATTGTGTAAATTTTTAATAATGTCTTCTAGGACAAACAGGAAAAGAACATACCTACTGATCTTGTCCCTGTTAACCTGCTATTAGAAGTGAAGAAGTTATTGAATGCAATTAATACTCTACCAAAAGGTGTGGTTCCTCATATCAAGAAGTTCTTACAAGAAGATTTTTCCTTCCAAACTATGCAGGTAAGATCATAATTTGATATTTGGAGCAGAAGTGTAGGTCTGTGTATATGATACACTGTGTTCCTTTACTCTCACACTACTGCCATACTCACAGCACTTCTGACACTAGATGTGGGGGTTTAGTCCCACAGCAGTCAATTCTCCAACGTTAGCTGGGTGTCCTACAAATCAATTCAATCCTGACACTGTCTACGTGGACTTAGCATCTAATTCCACATGTTAAGGGCCCAGTCCAAGACTGCTCCCACTTCAGATGCCAATCACCAGTCCTAGGTTGCCCCAGTACTTCTGACTGATTGGCTATACATTGGGGTTCCCATGACCCCTCATGAGTGCAATAATTTGCCAGAACAGCTCACGGAACTCAGGGAAACACGTTGACCAGTTTATTACATGACAAATGATATGATTGATAAAGGATACAGCTGAACAATCACAGGAAGATATACATAGGGCAAGGAAGGGTCTCAAGTGCAGGAGCTTCTCTTCTTTTGGAGTTGGGGGTACATCACTCTCCTGGCATGTGCATGTGCAAACTGGAAGTTTTCCAAAGCCCATACTTTTAGAATTTTTATGGAGATTTCATCATGTAGGCATAATTAATTATTAATTCAGTTTCCAGCCTCTCTTCCCTCTTTGGCGTATGGTGCTGAAATTTACAAGCTTCTAATCATGGCTTGGTCTTTCTGGTGACCAAGCCTCCATCCAGAAGCCCACTAAGAGTCACCTCATTAGAAGAAAAGACACTCCTGTCATCCAGAAAATTCCAAGGGTTTTAGGAGCTCTGTGTCTGGAACCAGAGTCAAAGACCAAATATTGGCAGGAACTGGGGACAGATCAATATATGTATTTCTTATTATGTATATATTTCGTATTATTTTACAGTGACTCTTTTCTTTTCCTTTTCCTTTTCTTTTCCTTCCTTTTCTTTTCTTTCTTTCTTTCTTTCTTTTTTCCCTCCCTCCCTCCCCCCTTCCCTTCCTTCCTTCCTTCCTTTCTTTCCTTTCTTTCTTTCCTTTTCTTTACCATAACAGTGCCACTAAGGTCTTGACATCTCCATCTTATATCTTGTGAAGGGCTTTGGTTTCAGCTTTGACTCTAGACTTTTATTAATTAAATAAAGCTGATGCTAGCCTTTCAAGGATAATGGTAGGAATGTGGGTTAGTAGCTTATAAGCTGTTGACTATAAGGTCTAGTGTTTATTCTAATTCTAATAACTCACAACATGCCACTCTGGGAGAGGAAACTGCTTTCAGTTTTCCTAATTTGTAAAATACTGACAGATTTTTCAAAAATGTAAAGTATAAAGAAAAATAATAAGACCTGGATTTTTTAATGAGATAAACATTTTAGAGAATATATTGTCAATTTGCATCTTAGAAATAGTTTTTCTAGATAATAAGTTGTGAAGCTTTCAACACAAGTTGGGTATCAGTTTATAAATTAATGGAATTTCCCAAAGTTAAAGAAAATGATCTTCTCTTCTTTGTGACAATTAATTGGGGGGCGGAGACAGAACGCCATAGGTGTTCTGAAAAGGCCACATTTACCTTTTCTGTTAAAGAATATATCATTAATTATTACCATGAAACAAATTAATACTATTATGATTAAAAATTTTAAAAACTCTAAAAATATCCAAAGACTTTATATACAGCTATAATCTTAAGTGAGGTAATTTACCACAAGTATGAATTCTGGTTTGAAATTGATGGAATAATGCCACTATTTCCCTCTTATCTTTTGGAAATCACCCAGAAACCACAATAAGAAATAGAAATCAGTAGGCTTTATATATATAAACAATACCAGTTAGAAGGTAAAAATGAAAGAAAAATATTTTTAATAGTAACAGAAAAGATAAAATACCCAGGAAGACACTTAAGAAGTATACAAGATATAAACTAGTGTTTCTCAAAGTTTTTCCTAAGCCACTTACGTGAGCCTATCTGACCCCCATACTAGTCCTAAAGAATCAAAATCTCTGGGGGAAGGTCTGGGAATCTGCATTTTAGCAAGACCCCCACACACTGATTTTTTTACATTAAGTTTAGAAATCAATACTTTATAATAAAACAATAAATAAAAATTTCTAAAACTCTATTAAAGGTAAGATACGAAGACCTGAATGGGAAGCAATACATGTAGGAAGACACAATGTGATAGAGAAGTCAATTTTCCTGAAATTAAAATTTACAAATATCATATAATTCCAATAAAAATAACAAAAGGTTTTTTTTTGTTCGTTTGTTTTTGTTTTTGTTATTAAAAGCTAGTTCTAAAGGGAGATTAAGGGAAGAATAGCCAGGAAAATTACGAAAGAGAAGTGTGGGAGAGAAGGGCTGGGAATTTGCCCACTTTGATATTAAAACTTACTATGGGGACTTCCCTGGTGGAGCAGTGGTTAAGAATCCGCCTGCCAATGCAGGGGACATGGGTTTGAGCCCTGGTCTGGGAAGATCCCACAGGCTGCGGAGCAACTAAGCCCGTGTGCCACAACTACTGAGCCTGTGCTCTAGAGCCCATGAGCCATGACTACTGAGCCCGCGTGCTGCAGCTACAGAAGCCTGCATGCCTAGAGCCCATGCTCCTCAACAAGAGAAGCCACCGCAATTAGAAGCCCATGAACCGCAACGAAGAGTAGCCCCTGCTCACCACAACTAGAGAAAGCCCACGCACAGCAACGAAGACCCAACACAGCCAAAAATAAATTAATTAAATAAATAAATTAAAATACAAGAGAAATTCCAGTAGTAGATCCAAATACATTCAGAAATGTTATGCGTAATAACAAAAGTTGGTAATACTAAAGGGGAAGTGGACCAGTCAGCAATCCCAGTGGAAGATTTTAACATAGCTCTCTTAATAAGTAATAGAACATGAACACAAAATTAGTAGAGCTGTAGCAAACTTGATGTAATTGACTTATATATATGTAACAGTGACAAAATATATATTCTTTTTAAATGCATATAACATTTACAAAAATTGACCATATACTAGTTCACAAAGCAAATCTCATCAAATTTCAAAACACCAAAACATGCAGAGCATGTTCTCTAACAACTGTACAATTAATTTAGAAATTAGTTACAGATAGATAAACTAGAAAACCATTGTTCCTAAGTTAAGATATATACATCTAATCTAGTTAAACCAGCGATCAAAGAAGAAAGCACACTGGACGTTAGATAAATTTTGGAACTGAATGAAAAACATATATCAGAATTTGTGTTATTAGATAAAAGCTGTGCTGCAAGGATTATTTATAGCTTGAAATGCATATAATAGAAAAAGTAGCAAGGTTGAATATCAGTCATCTAAACATAAAATTCAAGAGGCTAAGGAAAGAACAGCAAATTAAAAACAGAGTCGAGAAAAGAATAAAGATAGCTAAAACTAATGAAATAGAATAAAACAAACTAGAAAAGGTCAGTTAAACCAAAACTTGGTTTTTTGAAAAGACCAATAAAGTTGATAAATGCCTGGTAAGAATGTTCAAAAAAAAAGAAGGCAAAAAGAACCAAAATCATGAATGAACGTAAAAACATCAGTACAAATTCCATAGTTATGTATTTTGTCTGAAGGGGATTAAGAGGTGCAAACCTACAGCTATAAGATAAATAAGTCAAGGGGATATAATATATACCTAGGGAACATATCAGTAATATTATAACAAGTTCGTATAATGATGGATGTTAATTGGTCTTATTGCAGTGATCATTTCATGATGATGTCATAAGAAAAATGTCAAATCACTATGTTGTACACCTTGAAATATAATATTATATGTTAATTATAACTCAATAAAATTATTTTTAAATTCCATAGTCATCTAAAGGATAATACAGAATTCTGCTACTTGCAGTGGCTGCCTGGGTTGGTTTAGAGCAACCTTCTTTTGAGAAGAACTAGAAAAACAGGACAGAATCTTTTGCTTATTTGTGCTTTTCTTGCAGATCACTTAATTCAACTAGGGACTGAGATGATTCCAAGCTTTACTTCTGTTCCATGAAGAAGAGTCTATTTGTGGTTTACCCTTTGTAGCAGATACTGTCAGTGCCCTGCCCATACCCCTTGGCCCCTTGAACTCTATCATTTCAGTATACTCTGGACAGTTTCCAATTTTCAGTATCTACATCTCTATGCTTCAGGCCTTTCTTTTTTTTTTTTTTCTGGAACTGCAGAAGGCTGTAATTCTCATGGCAGTTTAGAGACCCCAAGGAATTAATACTCCCCCCTTACCTCAGAAAGCACTCAGTCAGTAAACCTTGGGAGTTATTATATAAATATCCCAGTTCTCTCTCCCCTTAAGTTGGATAATACTGAGGCTTGACTTTTTCAATGTTTTTCTGTTGTATTAACCTTAGTCATCCACTGTGGGTAACTAGCTTAATAACACACCTGTTAATTTAAAGCCTGCTTTCTCTTCCCTGATGCCCTTCTCCACTCCACTACCATTGTTCTCTGCACCTCTCAAATAAACTACTTGCATTCAAATCCTTGTGTTAGGGTCTGCTTCCAACTGGAACCAAAACAGACACTTTGACTCTAAGGGTAAATTTCTTCAGGGTCCCAACCAAAAGAATAAGGTGTTTACCAGGGCCCCTCTTCCTTGATAGGTCATACACTCCAATTTTCCCTCTAGCTCTGCAGCTTTGTGGAAAGCTCTGCCTAGCATTTCAGCCTCTCAGCCATAACTGAATACAGCAATTGCCTTAAGGAGAAAAGTGGCTCCAAAAGTCAGTCTGCTGTTTCTGGGCCTTCCTCCTCTATTGCATGTTGGCCCCAGAGATTTTCAGTGCCTTGGTAGCTTTCCAAACAAAAAAAGTTTTTTTTTGTATTTTATCCAGCTTTTTTAGTTCTCGTTGAGAATATTGCTCTGAAACTACCTAAACTGTTTGGCAAAGATGGAACTTCAGTGTTATGTTTTATATATCTATTCAAATTCAAGAGATATTGTTGAGTATATGGTTGGATACATGAGTCTGGAATTCAGGTGATAGTTCTGAGCTCGAAATAATAAATTTGGAAAACTGTCAGTGTGTAGACGCTATTTAAAAAGATGACAGTGGATTACTTTATCTAGGGAATGTGTGTTGATAGAGAAGAGGTTCATTAAATAGAGTGTTCTGGAGACTGAAGTAAAGTATCTAGTTAGGCTAGGAGAAAAACAGGGAAGTACTGTATACTGGAAACCAAGTTAAAGTGTAGATTAAATTTCCCACATAGATAATACATCATTAAACAAATAATGTAATTTAAGCCAAGCATTTGTGGGTACAAGGCATTGGGGAATGGACACAAAGATAAGACATAGTTAATTCCTTTCATTGCATCTATGTAAATAAACTATGGTACATAATAAATCATATATTAGCTTGGTTCCAATTAGATGACAGCATAAGATGGTTTGCCTTGGTGTTGGTATTTTTAAAGCCAGCATTCCTATTTACCAGAGATTCAGGGCTGGAATGAAGATTTTTAGCTATGTTAGAGAATAGAAGGTATGAGAATGAAGTGGGATTATGACTTTCCTCTGAAGTAGGAGTGGACATTGCCAACCCTTCAGCAGGCATAGGAATGCTTTTTAGTATCTTGAGGAAGTAGTTACAAAGATGATTTGTCGAACTACTTAAAAACAAACAAATATGAGAACAATTTTATCTAGGTCATGTGGATTTTTTAAAAAATCATCTTTATTCTCCAAATTTTTTACAATGAGCATGTATTATTTGTATAATAAAAATCAATGTTGATATTTGCTCTAACTTAAGGAAATTTTCAACCAAATTATTTTCCACAGAGAGAAGTTGCAGCCAACAGCCAAAATGGGGAGGAAATTGTTCCTGCTTTGACTTTACGTTTCTTAATAACACAACTGGAAGCAGCACTTAGGAACATTCAAGCTACTAATTTTACTGTAAGTGTTTTCTTTTTGAAAGTTTGAAATAATGGACTTGGACAACATTTTTTCAATGAGAGAACAGTCAGTGTATGCTTATTTTAAGGTGTAGGACAATTTGTATTTTCCTCATTTACCTCTAGAGAAAGGTACACATAGATTGATTTCTTTCACATGTCTTGTACTTTCTTATGACTGCTTCTCTTTAATGAGCTGATTCTAGTTTCCTTTCCTACCGTAACTGTTCATCTTAAATTGAGAAACTTGAACTAGTAAAAATGGGCTTTCCCAATTAGAAATGGAGAGTCATGAACTTTTTTTTTTTTTTTTATGCAATCAGCACTTCTTTTTTTTTTTTTTTAATTTTATTTATTTATTTATTTTAGCTGTGTTGGGTCTTCATTTCTGCGCGAGGGCTTTCTCTAGTTGCGGCAAGCGGGGGTCACTCTTCATTGCAGTGCGCGGGCCTCTCACTATCGCGGCCTCTCCTGTTGCGGAGCACAGGCTCCAGACGCGCAGGCTCAGTAGTTGTGGCTCACGGGCCCAGCTGCCCCCCGGCATGTGGGATCTTCCCAGACCAGGGCTCGAACCCGTGTCCCCTGCATTGGCAGGCAGATTCTCAACCACTGCGCCACCAGGGAAACCCCGAGAGTCATGAACTTTAAAAACTACTCCTTCCTTTCCCCCTAATTGATAATCAGCTCCTCTTTTTACTGATATTTCTGTTTTTTAATTTGAAGTATAGTTGATTTACAATTTTGTGTTAATTTCTGCTATACAGCAAAGTGATTCAGTTATATGTATATATACATTCTTTTTTATATTCTTTTCCATTATGATTTATCTCAGGATATTGAATATGGTTCTTTGTGCTATACAGTAGGACCTTGTTGTTTATCCATTCTATATGTAATTCTACTGATATTTCTGTATTTGTAAAAATTGGAACTTCTGTCATCTATTATTGAGTAATCATGTCAGATAAAATTGACAAGACATACTTACATGTTCAAGGTCAAGTGATACTTCAGAAATAGAGAAAAATCTGAGGAAAAGTAAACATTGCATCAAAAATAAGAACCAATAGTAAGGACGTAAAAGGAAAAATCAGTCTTTTGAATAATTTGAATCAGTAAAATAAACTAAGTTTCGCACACATGTAGAAGATGGATTAGAGTTGTCTTCAAGAATGGACTACCCAGGCGTCAAACAAAGTAGCCTAAGACACCACATCCCATATTATAATAGTATACAAAGAGATGGAAAAATCATCCTTTTTTAGGATTCTCAGGACAGGTTCTAAGACGTATATATACCACCGTAAAGGAATTCTAGATGGAGTCAAAAGAGGGAACAAAGAAAAGTAGTTTGCATCAACATGTAATCCCAAGAACTTCTGGGATGCTGCAGACCTGCTATTTCTCCCAGTGACCAGGTTGCTAAGCAGTGAAATAAATCACTATAAACTCAGCATTAACAGATGCTGATTGCTTAGCCTTCTCTACTTAGGCATTACTTCAAAGATGAGTCTTACACTAAGAATGGAAAAGTTTCCTCTGTTGGTGGCACTTGTGAGCAGAATCAGAATTGTCACAATCAGAGCAGCCTACTGCTATATCCAAATGTGTCTCTCTGTTCCTCAAGGCCACCAAGGAGAGGCGAGGCAACCTTTTAGGAAGTGGCAGTAGGGTGGGGGTGGGGGACAGCTGCCAGTAACATCCATTTAGTTCCAGTACCTGGGATACTCTCTGTTAATGGGGGGAAGGTAGGAAGGAAAGGGCAGGGCCTTTAGGTTAGAAATGTACCATTTGCATCTTTAAATTCTTTACATTCTACATCTAATGAAAGCATTACCACAATTTTGCATCTTATCTTGTTCTCAAATGCTCTTTTTTGTTTAGAATTGTATGAGCCAAGGACTTTGTTGTAGTATTAATGAAGCTAGTTTTTTAAAAGTTACAAAATAATAGTTCACACCTATTAGTGTTTGCTATAAAGCAGACACTGTTCTAAGCACTTTGTAAGGATTAGCTTATTTAGTCTTCACAAGCAACCCATCTCATTATTCCCATTTTACAGATTAGAAACTAGGGCACGGAGGTTAAATAATTTGCTTAATTCATCAAGTAGTAAGTAGTGGAGTCAAGATACAAACCCATGTAGTGTTGGCTTCAGAGCCTCTGCAGAGATAGGAAGTTTAAGGTGGAAACCAATTGGATGTTACAGGGGAGTTTGTGTTTATAAACTCACTTGGCCCATTGATAACAAACATACATGTGTATTTTCACTGAAGTTAGTTTGAAGCTAAACTCCTAACCCCAGCCAGTTATAAATATATACTGTTGGCCATTATACTTTTTGTCAGTATAGAGCTTATGAAAAGAATGAACAATATTTTTCTCCATAGACATTTAACTTTTTATTTTGAGATAATTTTAGACGCAGAGAAGTTGCAAAAATACAACTTTGTACAATACAGAAGTACAGAGAGGTCCTGGTGTACCCTTCAGGCAGTTTCCCTCAATAGTTACATCTACATAACAATATATTATCAAAACCAGGAAGTTGACATTGGTACAGTGGGTGTTGTGTCAGGGGCCTCCAACCCCCATGTTCAGAAGGACTGATGAGACTCAGTATATAGTTGTACTCATGCTGAGATTTATTACAATTATATAGTAAAGATACACACCCAGACTATAATGGTCAAAACATAACATAGGCAGAGTCTAGAGGAATCCATCTTCAGGCTTCCTTATGTTTTCTCCCTTCCATGAGGGGTTACACAGAGTACATTCCTTCTTTCCCTCCTTCGCAACAAAAATGCAGCAGTGTGTGTGTGTGTGTATGTGTGTGTGTGTGTGTGTGTGTGTGTGTGTGTGTGTGTGTGTGTGATATTTCTGCCCAGGGAAGTCCATTAGAGAATCAGTGCTCAAGATTTTTATTGGGGGTTGGTCGTGTAGACACCCTCTGCCTAACATGTATCAAAATTCCAGATTCCCAGGAGAAACTTCCTGGTGTTCAGCATAAATCACATAGTTGGCACAAACATTCTAGGAACAGTGAGACACCCCTGTCAGAGAACAGTGGGAACACTCTTGAAATCCAGATTTATAGATACCAGCCAAGGTCAGCCTTGCAAGCAGACCTTTCTAAGGATAGCATTCTCAGGCCAGCTGTGATAAGTTTTTTATGCACAGGTGTGTATAGTTCTGTCCCATTTTATCGCAAGTGTATATGTTTGTAACCACTACTGGAATCAGGATAAAAGAACTATTTCATCACCATGAAAATCTCTTATGCTACCCCTTTATAGTCACATGCACCCTTTACCCTCCTCACTCTCCCTAACCCCTAATCTATTCTCCATCTCTAATTTGGCATAGACCTTTTTCAAATGAAGGAAATATTTGTGTTTTAATTTTTCATTAAATAAGTGATAAGCTTTATGTTCATACTGTTATAACAAAACCCACACGTGGACAATAAAAGACTTTGATTTAAGATATCATTGTATTTTTTAAGCTGGATGGTAGTATTTGTTATTATCTAAAGTGTTCCTATACAAAAATATCATGAGAGAAAGAGAGAATTTTTTGGAAAGTTTTAGTATAACAAATCTTGATGGCATTTGCTTTCATTTTCTTTGATCAAACTCTAATGTTTTATTTTGAGATTATTGACTGTCTTCTGGGTCAAACTATTAAATACATCTAAAATGAATTCTCTGTAGTGATTATTAGATGATTGACAATATAATGATAATTTTAACTATTTTTAATAGTTATTAAATAGGCCTAGGATATTTAATTAAGCTTTCTACACTAAAAAGTAGCATAGTCTAAATAATCAACTAAAGTATATTTTATCTTTTTAGGCACATCAGATTAATATTGGTTATTATTTGACATTACTATTTTTATATGGAGTAGCAGTCACTGAAAGAGGAAAGAAAGAGGTATGTAGCATGTGTTATTTGCACATTATAACTCTCTTCACATACACTGACTTCATTTTAACAAATTAAAGTGTTGATTTTTGACATTCTCTAAAAATTGAAACCACTCTGTGACTTTTCTGTCATATATTGAAAATGTAGAGTAATTATGCTAGAGACTATATTGTGAAACTAAAAATATTGGTAGGGGAAACTTAATGTTAGCTTATAACTTTATTTTATTTATCTTTGAAATACTTATCACTTATATAAAACAAAATTGTTTAGCTTCTTTCACTTATATAATAAATTTTAATCCATTTTTTAGTGTAGTTTAATCTCTCTGGTCTTTATCTTACCCCCTTTGTAAAATATGAGTTTTACCTCAAATTCTTTATCAAATAAAGTGAAGTGCAAAAGTAAAAATCGAGGAGGTAAGTAGGTGATTTCTAAGGGTTCTTACAAATTTAAATACTCTTTTTCTTATTTTTAATGATTTCTCAATTGCAGCCTTGATATCTCTTTTACTTTTTGTATTCCTAAATTTGTACTCTCTACTTGGTTTCATAAATAAATAAATCTGACTTGTTAATTAGGTGAAGTAGAATTTATAAGCACCAAACTGAGAACATTTCCACTTTAAATAATTTCACATAATGCTAATTATGTAGTGTGATGTGCTAGAGAATATTTTAAAATGAGGCCATGCAGCATTTTTTTTCCCAGGGAGACCGGGGCTACTGTGCCTGTTTTAATAATGATAACTAAAACATTTATTAGAACTGATTCTGTAGTTTACTTCTAAACCTATATTGCTTATGATCAAGGTGGTCATTCCTCAAAAGAGACTATATGTGTGGTCAAAAAGTCACTTATTTCCTATTTGAAAAACTAGGAAGATTTGTGCTCCAATTAGAATGAAAAATTAGGAAGAATTATAAAGAACTATGTTCCCGTAGTCATCAGAAGAGCCCTTATTTTGGCTAGTAATATTTGTCAGTTTTAGATATAAAGATTGTTGTTGTTTTAATATTCACTTTGAAACACTGGTTAAAGATCTTTAGTTCTTTTGTAAATAACTAAAGCACTGAGTACATTATTTATGGGATTATATACAGAGATGTATTAGAGATATGAATAAATGACTGGATGAATATTAAAGCTGCCCTAACTTCTCCAGTTTGGGAAATAACTGTTTATTGTAAAAGGAAAAAACTGACTTTTACATCAGCCAAACCTAGCTTTATGTTGCTACAGGATTGTATAGAAGCTGAGAATAAATTTCTGGTGATGAAGATGGTGATCCAAGAAAATGAAATTTGTGAAAATTTTATGTCTTTAGTTTATTTTGGACGTGGTTTACTTCGATGTGCTCAGAAGAGGTAAGGATTTTAATTAATGGGTAGATCTTGCCTATCAACTTTTAGCATTATGTAATGGGAATAAAGTTTGTACAATATACCAGGGATCATGACATTTGTGCTCTACTGATTCTTTTCTCCATCACTGATTCTATAGATAATTTCTTTCATGCACTTGAGAATATTAAGTATCAAACTTAACAGGCCATGGCAATAAAAGGTCGTATAGCATAGGCATTAGGAACATAGGCTTTGGAGTCTGATAGGCCCGGGTTCAAATACATTTTCTACCACTTATCTAATATATGACTCTAGGAAATTTAATGTCGCTAAGCCTTATCTTTGGAACTGATACTAGTGCCCACCTCATAAAGTGATTAACAGTGCCCAGGACACAAAAATGGTATTCTTAATAGATAATTAATGGTTGTAGTTATTAATGTTATCACCACTTGGAATAGGTATTTAAGTTATAAATGAGCTTATAACTCATTGAAAGGGTCCAAATTCTGAGTCTGGGAGTATTGGGTATTACACACTTAGTGAAATTGTACAGGAGAATGTTTATGGACCATCTGTTCACTTCCCATATGTAGATCCTTAGCCACTTGTAGCATCATTCATTCATTTTATTTGCTAAACGTTTATCATATTTTAGAGACTGCTTTAGGTGTTGGGGATAAAATGGTTTACAAAATAGAATAGTTCCTGTCCTCATGTAACTGACAGTATAGTGAACGTTACAGACCTTAATCAAATAATCAGTTATATAAATAATCAATTATGAAATGTGATAAAGTGCTATGAAGGAAAATATAATGAAAAATTAGTCTTTATTGGAACCCCAATGTCTTTCTGGGAATCAGAAGTCTCCTTGAGGAAATAATGTTTGGCTGGGATCTGAAGGGTGAATTAGGCAAAATTTACTTATGCAAATCCTTATGAAGGATTACTGCTGGGCCCAACCATTGAATCCCTAAAAGCATCACTTATATGGTAGTTCCTTGATTCTTTGTAAGGTTGATCTTCTATCCTCTGGCATGCCTGGTTTTTAGTGTCCAGAAGATGTCCCAGTTCCTGTTGGTTAGCATGATGTCATCAATGTAGTTGGCCAGTGTGATGTTTTGCAGAATGTCAGGATGATCAGAATCCCCTTAGTCTATATTGTGGAGAGAATTAACATAGCTCTAAGACAAGACAGAGAATCTGTACTGCTGTCCTTTCCTCAGATATGTGAACTACTGTTTATTTTCCTTATTGATGGGCATTGGAAAGAAATCAATTTCCCAAATCATTGACACTAGAAAGCCCAGTCGTCTGGCAGCATCATTTACTTTCATCCCTGGCCTATAGAGAACAGCCACCACTGAGCTGCTCAAAGACACTGATGTCCTTCTCACTCTGTATTTCTTATTACATTAATGGATGGAATGTCTTCTGGGCCTTTCTAGGGAACATTGTCTAGTGATGGATTCTATTTTCTTATGCAGTAAGTCCATTCTAACATCTTTACCTCCCTGAGCTTTCTTTAATACTCTGCCAAGAAATTTTCAACATTTCCACCTCAATTACTAGAGGCCATTGTGGTTTCCAAGCTTCAAGTAGCCTTCTCAGCAGCATGTTAGGACTGGCTTTGGGTGTCCTTGCTAGGAAAGTAAATGCTGAATTATGGAAGAGTTGCCCCAAATCAATATATATTTCCCTATCAAGCTATATATTTGACCTTTGGTTCAGCACTCTTAAGATCCACTCCCAGACATGTTCCTGCCAGTACGTAGTAGTCAAGTTCTACAATGCTTATGGTGAATAAGCTTTTTCTTCCTCCATTTTCCCACTTGGGCTTTGCTTATACTTGATCCTAGATTTTTTTGTCTGTAGGCAATGAGCAGATATGAGAGGATTTTGAGAAGGAAGTGTATCATCTTTTGAGACATGTACCTCAGATCATATTTTTGCATGATCTACTTGTTCCCTACCAGAGTCCTGATAGTACAATAGTTCTGTTGAGGCTATGCTTTTGGTTTTTGCTGTTGTTCTACTCTTGTGATTAACTACTGGGCCTCATTTTCAGCATGGTCTGCCTTTATGTTTAGAGTTGGTCAAGGTTTTTGAAACGTTACCAAGGCGGCCTTTTAACTTTCATGGAGTATCCTTAGTTGATAGTAGTAGTCCTGTTGAGGCTGTGTATTTGGTTTCTTTTGCAGTTTGTTCCACTTTGTGATTAAATCTGGGCCTGATTTTCAGCACAGGTTATCTTTATGTCTGTAGGAGATGAGGGTCTCTTTAAATGGTGCCCTCAGAGGCCTCTGTCTTTCATTGTGTCCGGGAGTCAATAGTTGGCTGACCTGTGCCATTTTCTTTCTTCAAGGCTTCCAAGACAGTAAAAAAAAAAGCCAACCAACTCTACAGTCCCTTTAATTACCATGGCCCCCATAATGTTCAGGCTTGAGCTACTACATAATCTATTGCCTCCCCTTCCACCTGTATTTCATCCCAATCTACCACAGGTGAGAGTCCTAGTGTTTGTATTTCTATAGCATGCCAGAGGTTATCACCATCCTACTTACTACACACACACAAAAAAAAGGTCTCTTGTTGTCTAATTGGTAAACTGTCTACTTACAGAGTCCTGTTCAAACTAACCCTATTTTAAAATGCCTTGCAGGTATAATGCAGGACTGCTAGAATTTCATAAAAGCTTACAAGAAACAGGAGATACAGATGATCACTGGTTTGACATAGATCCTATGGAAGATGAAGATTTACCTACAACTTTTAAAGTAAGAAATTATTTAAGAATAACATTTCATCTGTGGCTAATCAGAATCATCTTTGATAAACTGCAGTTTATGTTAACTATGTCATTCTATAGCAAACACATTCTTTTGTTGGGCATTAGCTTTTTGTATGAGAAACAACCTTGATTCCATTATCTAGTGCAGAATGTTAGTATGATTCAACAGAGAGAAATGAGGTGGCTGTGTTAGCATTTCCAAATAACAAGATTAAAAGCTGTACTAGTTCAGTACTTCACATGGCTACAGCTAAATGTAATAGTTAACTTCTTTTTTCTGACTATATTTACCATTATTTTGCTGTTGATTTAAATTTTAAAAGTACTAAATGCTTACATCAAAAAACTTGAAAAATGTAAAAATGCCAAAGATAAAAGTAAAATTCATCCATATATTTCTTCAAATGGAGAAACCATTGTTAGTATTTTCATTTATATCTTTCCATACACACATGTATAAACACTCTTTACCTTTTATTTTTAGTAAATTGGTGTGATGTTATACACATTGATTTATAGTATGAAAATATATATTATTGTGAATTTCCCAGCAAGTAGATTATTATATAGTATAATTTTTTCATAGTCCATCTTAAACTGTGCTTTTAATTTGCTTAACCAATTCCCTGCTATTGAAGATTTAGTTTATCCTAAACATTCTAGTTTTTCACTATTATGGAAAGTGATCTTTTTGTATTTCTCACATCATTCCCTTAGTATAAATTTCTAAAGGTGGAATTGTGAAGTGTTTATACACTTGTACAGTTATTCATGTACGTTTCCACATTTCCTCCCAGAAAGTGTGTAACCAGTTTATATTCTTAAGACAGCCTTTGAGAGTTTCCATTTCCCCACACCCTCTGGATATTTTTTACCTTTTGGGTAATTTTTACTCATCTGGTAAGCCATGTTGGTCACTTTTTATTTGTTTAGTATGAAAATAGCTACACTCGGCTTCTTTTGGTTAGCGTTTGAATGACATGTCTTCTTCCAAACTTTTACTTTAAACCTTTCTGGATCCTTATATTTTAGCTGACTTTAAGGCCAAGTGCATTCCTCAAAATAAAGAGGGATGTTTTATAAAAATAAAAAATTCAGTTTTCTAGGAAGCTGTAACAACTCAAAGTTTGTATATACCTAATAACATAGCCTCAAAATACCTGGGACAAAAACTGGTAGAACTAAAAGGAGAAATAGAAGACTTCCCAGTCACAGTGGAATATTTTAATGTACCTCTCTCAGTAATCAATAGAATAAGCAGGCAGTCTTTGGTGTTGGCCAGGATAATCATATGACTTTTAACTTTGACCTAATAAAGTAGTAATTTTATACATTTTTGAAAAATATTGAATTTCTGTGTTTACCTGGAGCAGCCCCTACCTGGTCTTGGTTGTTTTTCTTTTTTTTATTTTATTTTATTTTTTTATTATTTATTTATTTATTTTTGGCTGTGTTGGGTCTTCGTTTCTGTGCGAGGGCTTTCTCTAGTTGCGGCGAGCGGGGGCCACTCTTATGGCGGTGCGCGGGCCTCTCACCATCGCGGCCTCTCTTGTTGCGGAGCACAGGCTCCAGACGCGCAGGCTCAGTAGTTGTGGCTCCCGGGCCTAGTTGCTCCGCGGCATGTGGGATCTTCCCAGACCAGGGCTCGAACCCGTGTCCCCTGCATTGGCAGGCAGATTCTCAACCACTGTGCCCCCAGGGAAGCCCGGTTGCTTTTCTTTTTTTTCCTTCTCCTTCTAAAATATTTTTATTTCTTATCCAAACTTTCTTATTTTTATTTTATGCAAAGTAATACATGTATGCAGTTTGTCAAGTAATATTAAAAGGCTTAAAAATTAACGGTCTGTGGTTCATCATCTCTAATTGTAGTTACTGACTATGGGTAACTTCTTCCAACCCTCTAGGCATTTTCCTTTGATATTTACCTGTATTTTTAAAAAGCTATACTGCTATTTAAAAAATTTCTCCATCTTAGATATTATCTTTTGACTTCCTACTGTGGAAGAGGAAGGTTTAGTAGCTTCCTTATACATCTCCTTCACACAACACACTTCACTTCCCCATCCTACTAATAGTTATAAGTTTTTATTAAATTGGCCTTAGGGTTTCCCTTTACTCTATTCCTGGGAATACCCTCACCCCTTTCCTTTGTAGATCCTCTATTTCTTGGATCTCAAGTTTTCCTCTTTCTAGGTATAATCCCTTGTTTTGGTGGTGCAACTCATCCAGCAGCTTCCTGGAAAAGGGTACTTGCTTGGGAGATAAATTTTTTGAGCTCTTTCAAGTCTCAAAATAATTTATCCTTTGTACACTTTATTTATATCTTGCCTGGGCATAAAATTGTAGGTTGAAAATCATTTTCCTTCAGTTTTTAAAATTGTGTTTCTGTTATCTTCTAACTTCCAACAGTAGTATTTTTGAGAAATTTGATGTTCTGATTATCAATCTTTTGTTATAACCTATTTTTTTTTTCTGGGAATTTTTAGGATATTCTGTATATTCCTAGTGTTCTGAACTTACGTTTTTTGGTTCTGGGACATTTTCTTTTTTTATTTATTTGATGATTTCTTCTTCATTTTCTCTTTTCTTTTTGAAATGTCTTTTATTCAGATACTTGACATCCTGGACTGAATTTCTGGTTTTCTTATTTCTCTGCTAATTTTTATTTTTTGTCTTTTCTGTTTTAAATATTTATTAATTTATTTGGCTGTGCCTGGTCTTCCGCGGCATGTGGGATCTTTAGTTGCGGCATATGGGATCTAGTTCCCAGACCAGGGATCGAACCAGGGCCCCCTGCATTGGGAGCATGGAGTCTTAACCACTGGACCACCAGGGAAGTTCCTAATTTTTTGTCTTTTTGTTCTACTTTCTAGGAGATTTTCTTCATCTTTTTTGCATAGAGCTAATATTCAGCCAGTATACACTAGTGCTATCATATTAGTTCTTATAATGTTAAAATATTTCCATATTGCTTAGAAAATAGTGGCTGCTTCAAAAATAGTTGGGTAACCAGCCACCATTCCAGATGCCCTGGACTCTCCTCCAGCCCTCTCTCTCCATACTTCTTAAGTTAAAATCCAATAACTAAAGGTTTAATGTCCAATAGAGCAGAATGCTTCCATGATCGTGCTCTGACTCTAGGCCAGCATGTTCTTAATCTGTTATAAGCGGTCCCTATGCCTCTCAGCCCACCAAAAGTCCTACTTCCCAAACATTGTATTAGTTTTTCTTTAAGAAAACTTAGAGGGCTGGCCTGTACCCCTTTATCTGGCACTGAGGAGTTCCAGGTGAATACCACCAGAGGCCTGCCCTGCCCCAGTTGCTCCTATCCTCATGTGTCTCCTTAGATGAACTCACCCTGTTGGGGGGGAGACTGTACTCCTAGAGTTGCTGGCACCCTAGCAGGGGAGTGTCCCTTCATATTGTTATTATTTTCAACATTACCCTTGTTTCTATCCTTCTATTGAATTTTTGATTTCAATGATTATTTCAGCTATCATCTACCAAGAGTTTTCTTATTGTTATGAATGTTACTTTTTTTCAAAAAAAAATAATATCCTGTCCTTTTTTCATGAATTTTAGAGGTAAATGTTAAAGGTAATGTTAGCTAGATCATGTAAGGCTTTATAAACCAAGTAAGGAGCTCAGACTGTATCTTGAGGGTCATGTGAAACCCCTCAAAACTTTTAAACAGTGGGGTGTTATAATCAAATTATAGTAAAATATGACTTATAGAATTTAGGACTTTGAAGAGTTTCTGTATTTATGGTAAGGGAGGAGTTCAGAAAGTAAAAAAATATTAATAAAATAGTTACAAATTGTAGTTAGTGTTCTAAAGAAAAACAAGGGACTGGGACAGAGAAAATGGAGAACACACAGACATACACTTGTATACCTGCATATATCCATATTTGTCTATATGTATATATGCATAAATGTGTATGGGTATCTATGTGTAGTGGTTAGGAAAGACCTCTCTGGGAGGTGATATTTAAGTTGGAAGCAGAAGGTTGAGAATGGAACTAGCTCTGTAAAGAGTTGGGTAAGAGCATTCTAGGTAAACAGAATTGAATGTGGAAAGGCCCTCAGGCCTTGAAGGGCAAATTTGAGGAACTGAAAATATAAAATCATGAATTTTATAGTGAGTGAGACTAGAGATGAATGTGAAGAGATGGACCAGAGATGGCTAGGTGTACTGGGTTCAGATTCTGCAGGTTCTGCGGGACCTTGCAGTCAGTCTTGGTAAGGGTTCTGGATTTTGTTTTAGGTAGTGGGAAGCCATTGAAGAGTTTTAAGCAAGGAACTGACAATGATCTTTTGTTTTTTTGCAGAGAGTGCTTTGAACACAGTAGGCAAGGAAGAGGCGGACCAGTTAGGCAGTTGTTATAGTCAGTAATGTAGGTAAGACATAGAGTGGTAGCAATGGAGAGAGAATTAGAAAAATTTGCAGTATATTCTGGGAGAAGACGCAACAGTACTTGCTGATATATTGCATGTAAAGGGTGATGGAATAACTATACAATGGATGACTTCAAGACTACTGGCTTGAACCTAAATAGATTGTGGTAGATGAAATTGATGTAAGTCCCATGAGGACTAAGTATTAACCTGCTAAGTTCACTGCTGTATCCTTAACATCCCTTAACATTCATAACAACCTGGCCCATAACAGACACTCAGTAAATATTTATTGAATGAGTGAATATCAGTGACTGAGGCAGAAGATGAGGAGTAAGGAACAAGGAACAGATTTTGTTAGGAGACTCACAGATCAATATTGAACTATTAAGTGTCAGATATGTGAAACCACAGTAATTATATACCTACTATGAGTCCTATCCCTTTGTTTTCAGCATCTCCACTTGACTATTGGTTATCCTCACAGGATATACTACTTTCATATTGATAGGTCCTTGAACACTGCTTCTTTATTTCTCTCTTGATACTTAAAATTTTCTAGACAACTTGATCAAAACATTTTTATTCCTCATAAAATTCTGAATGCCATTAAACAAATGTTACAAATGCTGACTTGATTTGTAAAATAGTCTGTAGAGGCTTATTTTATCATGTCTTATACCCTCAACATATATGGGTATGTCCCTCTAAGGGACAGTATTAAGGACCTGTTTAACTTAGACTTGATAATGTGTTTCACAAACCTTTAACTAGCATTTTAAAATATGGAAATTGCATTCCAAGTTGTAACTCTGAACACTGGAAACATACTTCTGTACCCTGCCTCTGCCCCTTCTGGCTGAGCAGCTTGTTGCACCACTACAGTAGTTCCACTGCCAACATGGTGTCTTGGGGGCCAGTTCTATCAAGGACTCTCTTGGGTTTCCAATGATTTCTTGTCTCTCTGTATTTATATCAGAGCAAGTAATTCTTGTTAGGAACATGCTAGGTGTTATGAGTTAGAATGAAGAGTAGACATATAGCTTTGAACATAGACTTTTCTCCTTTCTCCATGTTTGTATTCAATAAGAAGTGTAGTATTTCTTATTTAGGGCCTTTCTATGTATTGTTTACTTTGAATGAGGGAAATAGGTTCTATAACTATTTTTAAAAAATATATACAACACCTTCAAAAAAGGATATGAAATGGAAATATAACTTAAGGTAAGATAAGTGTTGTAGTCTTTTTATTACTGATTCATGAGATTTATTTTTATTTTTAAAATTTAGGACCTTCTTAACAATTTCATCAAGACAACTGAGGGTAATATAATGAAGCAGACCATTTGCAGTTATCTAGATTGTGAGCGATCTTGTGAAGCTGACATTTTAAAGAACACCAATTATAAGGTACTATAATTACCAATTAACTGAATATTTTAAAAATGTGATTGTAAAGTTAAACTTAGATAAAAATTATTATATTATCGTGCATCAAAATATTGTTTAAAAAGTACTTAGTTTAATTACAGTGATAATGCAGTTGAGAAGCTGTTTGAATGTCTCAGAGCTTAGATTCATTGTGATCAGGAAATATTTATATTCTTTGAGTCAGTAAAAGAATGAATTGGCTTTGCTAGGGTTTTTGTAATATTCACAAGTTTCTGAAGTTATAAGAAATATTCTTGTAATCATATAATGGAAATTATCTAAAATATTCTTCATAGTTAGAAATGTTACACGTTGAGAATATTAGCATTTTACTAAGGAGAAAGGTTGTCACTCCTCAAGAATTATGTTACTAAGTAAGGATCATTATTTCTTCTGTGGGCCTTGGGTGGGACACACACACAAATAACCAGCCTTGATTTGAAGAAATTCAACAATCAAAGTACTTCAAGTCTAGTTCTCCCTGGATCTATCAGAATAAGACTGTGGAAAATCACAAGATAAGCTGAGATGTTGTCATCAGTGTAAATCTGACTACTTCTACAACATTGGAAATCTGAGTTGAAAAGCATGATGTATAGAGCAAATGGCGTAGATGGGAAGGAGGAGAAAGCCAAGATCTATTCATTAGGGTAAGATGGATATTGGGAAGTGTAGGCCTGGTGAAGTGCAGTGCTCGGGGCAGGTCAGGGTCAGTCCTGGTTTCGGTGACATGGTGATATGGTCCTGTGGTTTCCCAGGGAGGCATCAGGGTTCCAGTCAAATGGATAGCATGTAGCAGCAGGAAGTCTTGGCCACAAAATTTAGATTTTTGTCATCTAAGCAGTGTACCTATTTAAAGGAAGCAGGACTGTGGTTCCCAGGGAGGGCACACTAGGAAAGACAAGAAATCTATACCTTGGGATAATGCAGTAGCTCAGGAGCCATTTCTCACCAAGATAGCAATCTAAGGTCTGGTGATTGGTGACAAAGAAGTTTTGGGGAATAATGGTATGGAATTGGGGCTGAAAGAAAAATGTAAAAGTTGAGGTGAAGTGGGGCAGACAGCATGTTCATCTACAAAGGTCACTCACCAAGTTTCTGATATTTTGTTGTATACAGCATATGGAAAATATTACATTAACTTATTCAAATTATTGCCTATTTTTTTGTCTTTAGTGATATAAAAATGACTTGTATAGTTCTTTGATTACCAGTGATCTGTTGATAAATTTTCAATGCCATCTAAAGCTCATCTAGTTATAGAATAATTTAAAAAATGACTTAAGGTGGTATTTTCTATATCTACATGGATTACTATTTCTTATCAGCAGCTTTTATTCTTTTCCAGGGATTTTTTCAGTTAATGTGCAGTAAAAGCTGTTGTGTTTACTTCCATAAAATTTGCTGGAAAAAGTTCAAGAATTTAAAATATCCAGGTGAAAATGATCAGGTATTATATTTGTTCTTCCTTAAAAACTTTACTACAGCATATCCTCCTCTACTCTTTCCTCTATTTTCCCTCTTTCCTCTTCATTTCTTCCTGATCACATCCTTCCCCCTCTTTTTTTCTCCCTTCATTTTTTTTTTTCCTATTCTCTCTGATGCTTTTCTCCTCACTATTTGTTTATCATCACCATTTATTAAACAGGTCTTTGTAGGAAATACTCTGCTAGTTGCTTTGCTTATTGATTTCTATTAATTTGTTCTCTTCCCTTTAGAAGTTTATACTCTTAAGAATAGAAATATTGTTACGTATATTCACATAAAGGACATAAATAGAATCACTTAATAAAAAGAAAGGACAACTATATAATTTTAAGGATAGTTTCTATTTTAAGGGAACAGTGATAAATTTATAGTCTTCAAAAATATGCTTGTATTATTGGGAGTTCCCTGGCAGTCCAGTGGTTAGGGCTTGGCGCTTTCTCTGCCGGGGCCGGCATTAGATCCCTGGTCAGGGAACTAAGATCCCTCAAGCCATGCAGCATGGCCAAACAAACAAACAAACAAACAAAACAGCAAAAAACAAAACAAAACAAAAAAACCCAAAATATATTTGTATTATTTATATTTGCCTAAAGTCATATAACTAAATTGAATTCTTTGCCGCTAAAATTAAAGTAGAAACCAAAAGCCCAATTCTATATTAATTACTCTTTAATGAGGTAATGGCCCTAAGTTGGGTCTATAATGTTTGGTTCTAGAGTGTTTACATTGTGCAAACAGCAGAAAACACTTATAAAGGGATTGTGGTGGAACAGAAAGAGCACTGTATATGAAGTTGAGAGTTCCGAGTTCAAGTCCAGATTGAACCATTTACTAGTTTTCTTTGCACTAGGCTGAAACTCATTTTTCTAAGCCATATAGTGAGGATAGTAATACCTACTTTGTAAGTTTGTTATGAGGGTTAACAGGTAAAACAGATAAACTTGCACTGTACATTGTAAAAATCATTATATAAAGCATTATTATTCATTTTTTAAGCAGTGTGTAAATACTTTTCACTTTCTCTGATTATTAGGGCAATCCATTTTGCTCAACTTTAGAAAGAGATGTAAAAGAAAACTAAGTAACTTAACCAGAGGAAATAACAAGGTCAGAATGAGAAAAAGGACTCAAATTCGTTTTCCCTGGAATCCTCATATATCTAATAGAAATTCAGTATTCCTTTTTGCACTTACTTAATTAGTATATTTTACTTGAAGTTGCTTTTATTGGGGCCAGCAAATACATTTTAGTTTGTAATATAACTACTTGAAGATTTTGAAGTAGAAATGATGAGAGAGAAAAGTGTAGTCATAAATTTTAAATAGAAAATCCATTGGTATAAGAAATGGACTATCTTTGAACAGGTAACTCTCAAATGTTTATTCACATCTTTTGTTTTACTGTCTAGCAGTATCTGCTTCTAACTTTATTTAAATATAATCAGTCTTGCACATCAGCGGGTTTTTTCTGTTTTTATTGTTTGTATTATTTTTTTCTATTGATAACTTATTTTTTTTTCTATTGATAACTTTAGAGTTTTAGTGGGAAAAAATGTTTGAAGGAAGGATGTACAGGTGACATGGTAAGGATGCTGCAATGTGAGGTACCTGGAATTGTCAAAATTTTGGTGAGTATCTTTCTCTTATTTTTTTGCTTTCCTTCACTGGAATGATGTTTTTGACTTCAAACGGATTTGGGAATTGTAGTAATAGTATTCTAGCCATATTCTCTTTGATGGGACTAAGCTCTCTAACCTTTTTATTGCATTGATTTCTCCAAAATAGTATTTAAGTGGTACTTAAGAATAAGAAAATTTTAAAAATAAAGACACACACACATACACACACAGAAACAGACAAAGCAGGCCATGGCTGTAGCAATGAGGAAAGTCTTTATCATGAACAAAGGATGATAATCTAATTCTGTTCCACCTATGGTTAAAAATAATTTTAGATTTTCTGAACACTTTTTTAGTCTCTAAGCATCTTCCTATAAAAATATCTATAGAACATCTCATAGAGTAACTGTTACATAAAATGCACTTAAATGGTATCCATTTTATTTTTTTAATTAATGAAATATCTTGTTGAATTTTCAGTTAATTAGTAAACAGACCAAAATTATAAATAGGAATATATATATTTTTTAATGTTTAGTATGGTCTTCTTGTATTTTAGATTTGACATTTAAATCCTATAGTGATATAAAGTAGAACTAGTTTTTAAGACCAACTTTAGTCTGTTATTTGATTAAGATTGTTTATAGCTTGTTTCTTCTGTTTTATTTGTTTTATATGCACTATAGCTTCGTTCTCATTGTTTTCTTTCAAATATTAAGTCTAAGAAGTAACATTAAAGAATCTTGAAAATTGAACTACTTTAGGGCTATTTTTTTTTTCATTACTTGCAGTTTGAAGTTGTGAGAAAGGATGAATATATAACCATTGAAAATTTAGGAGCAAGGTAAGCTTGAAATTAAATATTCTACTTTTTTTTGAGCATGTATGTATTTTTCAGTTGCTTCTTTCTTCTGTGTTTTCTGTTACTTTCTGGAGCTCCATTAAACTTAAAGACAGTATCAGTTGTGTGAAAAAATTGTATTTAATTGACATTTGTCTACCCCTTTGCCCCCCACTTTGTAGACTTTTAAATTCTAAAGCAGGAAAGTAAAATTGTGAATACTTTTCCCTTAAGTATGAAAATAATCCTTTCCTGAAAACCAAACGTATTTTTCTTAAAGTTATTTAAATCAGATTGTTATGATATAAAAACTTGCTCCTAGCTTTCAAAACTCATTCAAGCCTCCAGGCTTGTCTGACAATTAGAATCATCCTGTTTCTTAGATGAGAAAGCTGTATTGCAGAGGAATATATAAGCTGGGAATTCATAGAGGTGTAGACTGTTGCTATTGAAATGAGAAATTTCAATATAAAACTTATCCTAATCCATTGATTCTCTTTTCTTCTGTTTAAAATGTCTACCATTTTTTAATCTACCAGGGTTATTACATTGATATCTAAGTTTTCCCTATGAGCTAATAAAACGCAAATCTTTACCTCTGCTTTAGATCTCACTCTTAAAAATCTAGGTCTGTCTACCTGCGTGCTAAAGATTTCCATTTTTATTTTTCAAAAAGATCTATAGTTCAGTATGCCCACAACTAGACTCACAATATTTCTTCCCAGTTACAGTTGCTCTGTAACTTTTTTTAGGTCCAATCAATTCAACTTCTTAAATATATTGTACATGCCTCCTTACTTCTGCCCCTGTGCTTCCACTAAGCTAAAGTTATTTTTTTTACTTTTTTTTAACATCTTTATCGGAGCATAATTGCTTTACAGTGTTGTTAGTTGCTGCTGTGTAACAAAGTGAATCAGCTATATGTATACATATATCCCCATATCTCCTCCCTCTTTTATTTGGAATTCTGAAAACAGCTTCTAAACCCGTCTTTTTTGTCTCCAGTCTTACCTTTCTTCAGTCTGACTGTTCAAGTCTATTGAACAGTCTGTTCAGCCATCAAAATCACTTTTCTAAAAAAAAAATGGAAATATTTCACTTCTCTGCTTGAAAATCTTTCAGAGGCTTCTCATTGCTCTCAATTAAGTTCAGGCTCGTTAGCTTGGCTCTTTAGTCACCTTGGTCCCTGCTGTACTCACTAGTGTCATCTCTTGTCATTTTGGTTTTTTTTACTATATATACACCAACTATACTGAGCTTCTTTTAGTTCTTAAGTGTGCCATCTGTTTTACCTCTAGGACTTGCCTAGAATACGCCATTCCTTTGACTTTGCCTGGTTAAAACTTCCAGAAAGTCGTTTTTACTTTGCATTAGGTGTTTCAATCACATATTCCCTTTACTTCTCCTATTAAAACATTTACTAAGTTCTGTTACACTTTCTAGGCTCTCTTCTCCATTTGACTATAGCCTCCATGAGGGCAAGAACTTTAACTTGCTTACTGCTATATTCCCAGTACATAACCTAATGCCTGGCATATAGCTGGTACCCAATAAATACATGACAGATGTAGAGATTCTAACTTCCATTATTCTACAATGAGTATGTTACTTTTGTTTGACAGGCAATTAACTTATTTGGAGATGAACTGCGAACCTGTTTTCCTTGGATGGTGGTTCCAGTCTCAATTCAGAACTTCAGCCTTTAGCTGAGCTGCTTTGAGTCTGTTCCACACATATGGTTCAGCAGTCAGTCAGAGATGTGGCCGGAAAAAATTGGGGGATCTCTTCTCTGACTTTCCTTTCTGGGATTCCCCCACACTCTTCAGCAGCCGTGGTTCCATGGCTTCAATTTTCTGGTTCCTTCAGCCAAGGAGACCTTTATTTTCTACCATGGTATACTTAGCCTCAGGCTCAAAGCTCTAAAATTGGTGAACTTAATTTCATACAGTCCTCTTCTCTTCTCCCCGAGCATATACCCCCTACAGCAGAGTTTGTTTGTTTCTCTACTCTCTGTGCCTTCAAGGAGTTGCTTTTTGTAATTTGCCTAAGTTTTATAGTTATTTTCTGTGGGAAAACCCTCTGATAATTGGACCATATTACCAAAAGTGGAAGAGCTACCTCATGAGGTTTCGTGAATGAATGACAAAAAAGTTTGGTTGTTTTTTAACATTAAAATGCTTTATTGTTATTAAAATATGCATAAATAAAAGCTCACAAAATATAAATGCAGAGTTTAAAAACGAATTATGAAGCAGACAGTCTTGTGGCTCCACCCATATAGAATTTTGTCAGCACCCCAGAAGCACTCACTGTTCCCCTCTCCCCCAGCTCATCCTCTTCCTAGGTAACTGTTATCCTGACCTTCACAGTAATCATCTCCTTGCTTTCTTGATAAATGTACTAATTATAAATGCATTTCTAAACACTGAATTTTTTTATAGGTCAGTTTTTCAGGCTATAGCTCATATACAGTAAAATTCACTTTTTAAAAATATACGTTTTAAATGATTTTATTTTTATACAGCCGAGTAACCACTACCATGATCAAGAGTATTTCCATCATCCCAAGTTTCTCTAAAATGTCTTACATAGTCATTCCCCCCTCCAGCTTCCAAACCCTGGTAACCACTGGTATGATTTCTGTTCTGATTAATATTGCTTTTTTCTGACTATCCTCTAGTAGGAAAGCCTTTTGCATCTGAATTTTTTTTAACTTAGCATAATGCTTTTGAGATTCATCCTTGTTATTGCATGTATCAGTAGTTCATTTTTGTTTGTTGTTGAGTAGTCTTCCTTTGTATAGAGTACCATAACTTATTTATTCATTTAACAGTTGATGACATTTGAGTTGTTTCTGGTTTTAGGCTGTTATAAATAAAGCTGCTATAAATATTCATGTGTTACTCTTTGTATAGATATATGCTTTCATTTCTCTTGGATAAATTCCTAGGATCAGGATTGCTGAGTCATATGGTATGTGTTTAATGTTATAAGAAACTGCCAAACTGTTTTCAAAGTAGCTGTACATTTTGTTATTCTCACCAGCATAATAAGAGAATTCTAGTTTCTCTGCATTCTCTCCAGCACTTGGTATTATCAATTTTAAACATTTCAGCCATGTTAAAAGATGTGTAATGGTATCTTACTGTGGTTTTAATTTGCATTCACTTAAATTTTCAAAACTATTTTTTTATTTTAGATCCTTTGCTATTACATGATAAATCTTAGAAACACCTTATAAATTTCTCCAAACTTCTTGCTGAGATTTCGATTGCATTGAATTTGTAGATCAATTTGGGGATGCTTTACATCTTAACAATATTGAGACTTCCCATCCGTGAAGACGGTGTATAATTAATTTCACTTAATTGGGTCTTCTTTGATGCCTCTCAGGAATGTTTTGTAGTCTTCTGTGTATATAGTCTTATTTGTACAATCTTATAAATATTTTGTTAGATTATCCATGTATATTTGACTTTTTATGTTATTGCAAATGATAATTTTAAAATTTCAATTTCTAGTTATTTGTGTTATACAGAATTGATTGGTGTCTATTGATCTTGTATCCTGTGACTTGATACTTAATAATTTTAATATCGTTTATAGATTCTTTGAGGTTTTCTACAAATGATCATGTCATCTATACATAAAGACAACTTTATTTCTTTTTTTGCAATCTGTATGCTTTTTGTTTATTTTCCCTTACTTATTGCATGGTCTAGGTCCTCTAGTACAATGTTGAATACACTTGTGAGAGCAGACATCTTTGCCTTTTCTAGATCTTAGGAAGAAGTCTTCAGTTTTTCACCATTTAGTATGCTGTTAGCTGTAGAATTTTTACAGATACCCTTTTTTAGGTTGAAGAGATTCTTTTTTCATCCTACTTCTCTGAAAATTTTTATCATGAATGGATAGTGAACTAATGCTTTTCTGCATGCATTGAGACGATCATATGGTTTTCTTCTTCTTCTTTAATCTGTTAATATGTTGAATTACATCAATTTATTTTCAAATGTTGAATCAACTTTGCTTTCCAAGAATAAATAGCAATTGGTCATGATCTATTTATTTTTTTCATATTGCTGCTGGTCTTTTAATTTCTAGCTTTATTGAGCTATAACTGGCATATAACATTGTGTAGGTTTAAGGTGTACAACATGATGATTTTATATATATGTATATATGAAACAATTACCACCATAAGTTTAGTTAACACATCCATCACCTCACATAGATTTTTTGTGTGATGGGAACTTTTAAGATCTACTTTCTTAACAACTTTCAAGTATTCAATATAGCATTGTTAACTATAGTCACATGCTGTACTTTGGACCCCTGGTTTGTACCTTTTGACCCCTTTACCCCTTTCCCACGCCCCACCCCCACCCCTGGCAACCACCAGTCTACTCTGTGTTTCTGAGTTCAGGGTTTTTTAGCTCTCACATATAAATGAGATCATATAGTATTTGTCTTTCTCTGTTTGGCTTATTTCACTTAGCATAATGCCTTCCAAGTTCATCCATGTTATCACATATGGCAGGATTTCCTTTTTATGGCTGAATAGTATTCCATGGTATATATATGCCACATTTTCTTTATCTATTCATACATTAACAGACACTTAAGTTGTTTTCCATGTTTTGGCTATTGTAAATAATGCTTCAATGAACATGGGGGTGTAGGTATCTCTTTGAGACAGAGATCGTATTTCCTTTGGACATATAATATATACCCAGAAGTGGGATTGCTGGATCAATTCTATTTTTAATTTTTTGAGGAACTTCTATACTGTTTCCCCTAGTGACTCTATCGACAGGTGTGAAGTAATATCTCATTGTAGTTTTGATTTGCATTTTTCTGATGATTGGTGATGTTGAGCATCTTTTCCTGTACCTGTTGGCCATTTTATATCTTCTTTGGAAAAATGTTTATTCAAGTTCTTTGCCTTTTTAAATTGGATTATTTATTTATTTGCTGTTGAATTATATGGCTTCCTTATATATTTTAGATATTAACCCATAATCAGATATATGATTTGCAGATATTTTCTCCTGTTATGTAGGGTGCCTTTTCATTTAGTTGACTGTTTCTTTCACTGTGCAGAAGCTTTTTAGTTTGATGTAGTCCCACTTATTTATTTTTGCATGTGCTTTTGATGTCAAATTAAAAAAATCATTGCCAAGACTGATTTCAAGGCAATGTTGCTTTTCTCTCTACTTTCAAAGGTCTCTCTTTGTCTTTTACTTTTGTCAGTTTAATTATAATGCATTTTGATGTAGTCGTTTTCAGGCTCAACCCATTTGTGGTCCTTTGAGCCTTGTGAATCTGGATGTCTATTTCTCACCTTAAGTTTGGGGAAGGGACATTATTTCTTTAAATACTCTTTCCATCCCTTTCTCTTTCTCTTCTCCTTCTGGGATTACCATACTAGTATATTGTTTCTCTTATTGTTGTCCCATACATCCCGTAATCTTTCTTTACTCGTTTCATTCTTTGTTCTTTTTCCACCTCTGATTGGGTAATTTCAAATGATCTGTCTTTGAGTTCACTGATTCTTTCTTTTGCTTGATCAAGTCTTGTTGAAGCTCTCTATTATATTTTTCAGTTCAGTCAGTGTATTCTTCAACTCTAGGACTTCTGGGTTTTTTCTTTTCTTTATGGTTTCTATTTCTTTGTTGACCTTTTAATTTTGTTCATGCATTGTTTTCCTAATTTCAGTTAGTTGTTTGTGTGTTCTTGTAGTTCACTGAACTTCTTTAATAGGATTATTCTGAATTCTTTGCACTGTCTATAGATCTCCATCTCTTTAGGGTCACTTATTGGAAGTTTATTAGTTTCTTGTGGTGGCATCATATTACCTGATTCTTCATGATCTTTGTATACTTGCATTGGTATCTGCACATTTGAGTACATGGTCTCCACTTGCAGACTTTACAGGTTTGTTTGGGCAGGGAAAGACCTTCACCAATCAGCTTGTAGCATCTACAGGTAAATAGAACTTCCCATAGGGTTTTCTAGTTCTGTGAAGCCACAGTCTGTGCTCTGAGGTTGGGAGTGGGGTGCTATTGGGTGGGGCTGATGGCTGGGTTCCATGTTCAAGTGGGGCTGCTGGGTGGGCTCCCAGGTCAAGTCAGGCTGATGGCTATGTTGTGGTCAGGTGGGGTTACTAGCTGTGCTCTGTAATCACCTCTGGTTGGGCACATTCAGAGGCTTTGTTCCTTGACTGGGTGTTGTCACCGGTTGGATTCTGTGATTGGGCAGGGTTGCAGGCCATGCTCTGCAATTGTTCCTGGTCAGGTGGGGCTTCAAGGTGTGCTTCCTGAGCAGATGGAAACAGTGGCTGGATTCTGCATTCAGGTGGGGCCACAGGCCAGGCTTCATGGTCAGATGAGATGTCAGGCTGTACTTTGCAATCAGGCAGGACCACAGGCTGTGCCCCAAAGTTGGGCAGGGCCACAGGATGGGCTTTGCAATCAGATAGGTTGTTCGTTGTGCTCTGCTTTTGGGTGAGGTGTGGCCTTCAGCTGTACCCCACATTTCGGTGGGGCAGAAAATGTCAGGGTTGCTGTCTGGATTCCTTGGTGTAATGGGACCAGAGGCTGTCCTCTGATGTTGGGCAGGTTACTGGCTGGACTCCCTGCTTGAGTGATTACATAGGTAGCATTCAGCAGGGCTGTATCTGGGCTCTGCTGCTGCATTAGGTGTTAGGCTGGGTTCTGCAACTGGAAAGTACCTTAGGTTGGGCTCTGAGGCTGCTCAGGGTCACTGTTCTGGCTTCCTGATTATCCAGGGCCAGGGGCTATGCTCAATAGTTAGGTATGGCAACTGGCTTGACTCCCTGCCCAGGCGGGCTGTAGGATATGCTTCGTGGTTGCTAGGTATATGTGGGCATGCTTCTCAGAGGGGTGAGAGCTCGAAGTTTCTCCCTTGTCTGAGTGGGCCATAGTATGTGCTCTGTACCGACTGGCCATCTATAGCCATATTTCCCAGAGAAGTGGGACTGGAGACTGTGCTTAAGAGTTAGGCGGAAGTGCGAAATTTGCTCCTTTGCCCATGCAAGCTGTAGGATGTGCTCCATAATTGGTATGGCTGAACTGTTTCCCGCAGTGCTTTTATCAATTTACACTCCCACTTTAAGTGTAGGAGAATTCCTTTTACTCAGTATCTTTGCCAGTACTTTATGTTGTTAGAGTTTAAAGTGTTTTCAATGTAGTAGCTGATTGGCAGTGTTATGCTGGTGCTGGAGGTAAAATCAGTTAACAACAACCACCACCAAACCAACATCTCTGTCCTTTTTTTTTTTTTTTTGTATTGTTTTCTGTGGGAGAGTTCATTTCAAAGCCAAGCCACAAGTTTTTTCATCTGTTTCATAGCAGCATTTACTTAGTGTTTAGTCTATTTAATAAATTTTGCTACTTTTTCCCTCAATTTTTTTCTAATTATTTGTATTGATGCTATGCCAGTATCTTTCTTTCTCTCTTTTTTAATCAGTAGTCATTAAATAAGTTGAGTTTTCTTGGAATAGTTATTGCTAAGAAGATGCTGTGGTGGAGGAGGGTCTGGGAGGAGTTCCAGATTTGCTGCCTTTTTACAGTGCAAAGATTTCTTTTTTCCTACTACCAAATAGTCTTCTTGCAAATAAGCTAGTCATGTGATTCTTTTTGTATGAAATCTAGCAATTCTACTTGCCTCTGAATTCTAATGAAAGTGTCAATGTTGGGTTGTTACTGTTGGTGTTTTTTATTTGTTCATTTATTTTTCTCCTTTGCTTTTAAATTATTTCCAGAAGGAGGAGAAGAAAATGCTCACTGACTTAGCCATGTTGATACCAGAAATCTCGACTGACTTTTTTAACCTAATTTTTTTTCCATTTGCAGTTACAAAAAGTTGATGTCTCTGAAAATAGATGATACCGATATAAGACCGAAGATCGGTTTAAAATTTGGTACAAAAGGTATATTTTACTTTCATATGTCTCCTGTTGAAAACTGTGTTAAAAATTTTGACTTGCTCTCTAAAGTATCATGCCATTAACAACCATGTGTTTATTTGAGTTTGTCATTCGCTGGGCTTGGGTTTACACTAACAAACATCACTTGGTGTAGGCTGGAATTCATGGACAGAAAGATCAGCAGGTGTATGGGTATCACATTACCTTGCATCTATAGAGAGGTTTGCTGAGTTTGGTGCATAGCTGTGACTACACAGATTGAGCTTCAGCTAATGTTCCCTACCAACTCCTCACTTGTTGCATTCTCTGTTAAAAGGGTGAAATGGAAAGAATGAACATTTGGGGCTCAAGGCCAGGTAGTCTAAACTTAGGTGCCAGCTCTTCAGGAGTGTGCTAGGAAGTGCCAGCTGCTCAGCACTTGGAGAGCTTAAGGGCTCCTGGACCCATGGAAGAGTAGTCTGGTGGCATTCCTTCTTGCTAGGGAGAATAGATGTCCCTGATCCTAGCCAGCTTCTTATTTGTCAGCCCAGAGAAAACTCCTTGAGTCATTTGCTTTGTAACCTTGCTTGCCTCCACAGTTTATGTCAAGTATATCAAACAACAATATTACTTTAAAAATCTTTTGAAACACAGAATCATGAAGGATAAAATAATAAAGTTGTACTTTATAATAAACACATATTTTATTAGTTTAAAAAATATACCATCATATACCAAATTCTTATTACTTTCTAATTCACCTCAGTCTACTTTCCTCTTTTGGAAGTGCTACTAAACCAGAAAAATATCAAATAGTTCAGTCTCATGCCTTATTCCATTTCATTGATGAAATACCTACTTAATCATTAATTTATTTTTTGAAAGGATAAGAACAAGAGGTTCATAAGATCAGTGTGTCTCAAACTTTCATATATATTTGAATCATCTGTGATTTTGTTGAAATGTCGGTGCCAATTCAGTATCTCTGGGGTGAGACCTGAGATTCTGTATTTCTAGCAGGCTCCCACGTGGCTGCTGCTGCTGCTGCTGCTGGTCGGTGGACTGTACTTTGAGAAGCAAGGCATTAAATCACTTTATGTTTCTTGCTATCGTTCTGCATTGTCTAATACAGTAGTCACTAGCCATATGTGGCTGTTTAAACTTAAACTCATTAAAATTAGATAAAGTTTCAAACTCAGTTCCTTTGTCAGACAAGCAGCATTTCCACTGTTCAGTGGCTAGTGGACAGTGAAAATCTAAAATATTTTCATCACAAAAAGTTTTACTGGACAATGCTGATTAAGATAAAATATAATTGCCTAAGTAAAATATAACTAAACACTGGCAGTTACCATTCTTGACAGTCTTCAGAATTTTCAAAGGCTTAATACTTTTATGCCATTTGGTGGCCAAAGCTCATTGACTTGAACAAAACCCTGGATGGTTGAAAGCCTTCTATAGTGATTAGTTTTTGTGATTACGTTTGCTTGGAACATACTGTTTTTGTTTTGATTTTTTGACAGCTAGACAGATAGCAGCATGCTTATTGAGCACTGGCTGTGACAAAGCACTGTACTGTACTTCATTCTTTTGGAATAGTGCCTGTCCTACAGGAGCTTAGGATGTAATGCAAGAAATCACATAGAAAAAGAGCATTAATGTGGAATCTTTTGACTTCTCAAAATTCATTTTCAGATGAAATGCCTATCTTCAAACTTGATTATAATTATTTCTATCATCTGCTTCATATAATTATTGTTTCTGGTACTGACATTGTTCGGCAAATATTTGATGAGGCTATGCCACCCCCTCTTTTGAAAAAAGAGCTTCTTATACACAAGAATGTACTGGAACCCTACTACAACCATCTTTGGACCAATCACCCTTTGGGTGGAGCATGGCATCTGCTTTATCCCCCAAACAAGGAGCTTCCACAGTCCAAACAGTTTGACTTATACCTCCTATTAGCTCTCATAAAACATTTGAATGTGTTCCCTGCACCCAAAAATGGCTGGAATATGGAACCACTATCTTCTGATCTCTCTAAGTCTGCAGACATCCTGAGGCTGTGCAAATACAGGGATATCCTCCTTAGTGAGATTTTGATGAATGGTCTCACTGAGTCACAATTCAATTCAATTTGGAAAAAAGTTTCAGATATTCTTCTGCGCCTTGGGATGAAGCAAGAAGATATTGACAAAGTGAAGGAGAATCCCATTGAGAATATCTCCCTTGATTACCATCAGCTGTCCATCTACCTAGGCATACCAGTACCAGAAATCATTCAGAGGATGTTATCCTGCTATCAACAAGGTACAAAATAATTATTTACTTAACCAAGTAAACCTTCACTGAGTGTCTGCTATGTGCCAGATACAGTGCTAAGGGTAGGAGATTCAGTGAGCTCACATTCTTGAGAGAATATCCTCATCAAGAAGCTAATAGAAATTACAGTGCTAGAGATGTTTCCAGAATACCATGGGAAATTCTAGCCTAAGAGAATCCAAAAAGGCTTTCTGGAGATATAATATCTAAGGAGTTCTTAAATGACATGTAAAAGTTAGCCAAGTAAAGAAGGTGGAGAAGGATGTTTCAGAAGGAAACAAGAGCAAAGGTACAGAAACATAAAAATATATTATAGTACAAGGAACTAAAAAGTTTGGCAATACTGAGATTAAAGTAGGGGAGAGTTCATAGAATACATTGAAGAGGATTTCTCTTGCCATGTTGAGGAATTTGTGTTTTCAAAAAGGAATTGTTGAATATTTTTAAGTAGAGGAGTTTTATCACTCCTACAAAATTAAGGATGCCTAAAACCGTGAAATACAGGTACTGAGTATTTCAAGAATGCCCTTTTAGACACCATGAGTGTATGTTTCTCGTTTCTATCAGAACCTTGACTTTTGTTTAAAAGTTTGGTCATAGGTAATTTTAAAAATCAGATAACATTTATGCAAGGTCTAAGGTTGTCTAAGGTTGGCGGTGGCCATTCCCAAATATTATTTGTTGTTATGGGGAAGACTTCAGACCTCCTCCCCACATTCCAGGACAGCTTCTCAGCTGTCATGGTGGAAAGTGGAGTTGAAGCCATGTCAGCATCACTGAAACCCTTGCTGTGTTATTCTAGGTGAATTTTCCTGGTCCCAAGTTATTAGTCATACTACCTGGTGAGCAACTGATGATCACACTGATGCTATTTAAACGTATAACTTTCCAAGTTTCTAGTAATTGTTGACCTGGTCCAGATTTTCTTCAGCAATAATTGCTAGGCCCCAATCCCACTCCTTTTGCTAAGGCTCTGGGATTCCATTGTGTTTTCCTACTTAACCTTTAAGAGCTTTCTTTGAAGATAAAAGAAGAGAATGCTGAGTTTGATGCTATAAGAAAGTCAGGCAAGCACCCTTGACTTGTAAATTGGCTTATAAATTAGAGGCTTTTCTTTTTTACATTTACTCTATTAAGATTTTGAATGACAAAAACTTATGAGAATAAAAATATTTGGGAAAGTGAGTTGAGCAATAAATTCAAGGTATTTCAAACAATTTTCACTCTGAAAGTCTGACGAGCTTATTGCTCAAGTCCCTTTAATAGAGGCTTTCCTAGTATCTTATATGTCTTCCCTAGTAGTTATAACAGTTTTGGTTTTCATTTGTATATCTGATTATTTGATTAATATCCATTGTCCCCACTAAATCTCTTTGACGGTTATTTTTTTTCTCACCATTCAAACTCTAGAGCCTAACACAGCCTGATATATCATAGGTGCTTAATAAATATTAATGGGCAAGGAGAGAGAATGCTCATCAGGATTTTACTAAAAAAAAAAGGCTCAAGCTTTCAATGGAGGTTTGCTTCATAATTGACTATTACTTCATGACCTTAGACTGTAAACTGTAAAAATTTGCTTCTTGGTTTAAAGTGCTTGTGTTCTAGGCATTATCTATGATGAACTATCTTTTTTTTAAACCTTTCTCTAAACATGGGTTTATAACCTTTATGTTATAATCTAATTATGCCTGTTTAAACTGGATTCGTGAGTGAAGCTGGTTATTTTTAGTTATAATATTTATTGGTGCAGTGTAAAAAATCTTCTGGTTTTTCTTAGTCTCAGTCTGATATTTGCTGGTTACATTTGCAATTATATATCTAAATTTTTTCTTTATGTATCATAGGAATTGCTCTACAGTCAATAACGGGCAGTCAACGTAAGTATGTTTAAAAACCAAATGCCTAAGTGACCTTTCAACCCAGGATAGCTAAGGGGCACCTATAGATTTTTACTCGGTCAGATAAACTGTATGATAAACTGTAATTGTTTGTTACAAGCTCGGAAAATTATATGGTCAGATTACTACTGGTCAGCTGAATCTAGTATGAGCCTTTATTCTGCCTTTGTCTTAGTGCACGTGCCCTAGGGTTTACCCTAACAGAGTATTTTAACTTTTGACACACAGGGCACTTCAACAGGCAAAAATGCCTACCTGCTTGCTCTACCTGCTCATATATGCTACTGCTTAGCTTATGTAACTTTTATCTGGTTAACTATCCATTGTTAAGCTATATACTTTTCTGCCAGGTGGTGAGTTGCCAATTTTTTAATTTCCATTTATGTACTGTTGGTTTTTTTAAAATGGAATTCAAATTCTGCAATTAAAATTATACTTAAGAAAATAACACCATGGGTTTTGTTTGGAGTAAAATTATACTTAAGAAAGTAACACAGTGGGTTTTGTTTGGACCATCTGTGACCAGTCAAATGAAGTCCACAAGTTTAGATATTAAATCTCTGGATCAGTATCAAGGATCATGGTATCAAATAAGTCACAAAATTGGGGGCTGATACCCTTTAACAACCTTTGATTATAAAAAAGAAGGAAAAAGGGAAAAAATACATCTAGCTTTTCCTTCTCTTCTTTATGTTTCAGACTTATGCCCTAAAATAATACTAGTTGCAATATTTAATAAGGTCAATATCAGGATACTCAAAAACGTAGTATTTAGAATTGACTTAAGTTCTACATTATCTATATCTATAGTCTGCTTAAGATAACAGTCAGGTATCTTAGCATTTGAGTTTATATTGATTGGTTTCAGGCTAGTATATGTACCTGTTATTTGGTCATTAATAAATGGGCATTTTTTTTTCATTTAGTATTTGAACAGAGTAAGATGTCTTCTATTTCTGGGGTGGTGTTATGGGGGGGAGTAAATATATTTAAAATAGTGATAAGAGGCTAAAATTATATGCATCCAGAATTTGAGTGTTTTGGTTTTAATATTTAGGTATTGAAATAGAAGAGTTACAAAATGAAGAAGAAGAACTAAGTCCACCTCTTATGGAGTACAATATAAATGTGAAATCAATCCCTGAAATACAGTTAGCAGAAATGAATAAAGATGGGGCATCGATACCCAGTGAATCTTCAACAGAATCTATTAAAGATCTCCAGGAAGTATAAGTGCTCATTAATATTTGAATTAGAAGAACTTAATCAAGGCTTTTAGTTTGTTGCATGTGCTATTCTTAAAGCCTCCCAGACAATCTTAGTTTATATTTATCATAGTGTTTACACAGAGCTTGAATTGGAATGGTTCTTTTCCCAATACTTTCTTCCATAATCTTTCCTGCCGTAACCATATATTTTGGCAGCATTTATTGAACACTTATTATGTGCCTAGCACATGTTTCTTCATCCTGAGTGGTGGAATAGATGTGGGAGGTTAACAGAAAGTAGAAGAAAGCATAGTGGGGAATAGAAGGAGAGAGAAAGGAAGAGAAAACAGGGATATTTCAATGCTATTTACACAGAGGTAGAATTAAAACCATCCAGGATATATTTCTTTACAGATAAGTGGTAACAGATATTATGCAGTCACTAAATTCTTCCTAGGCTTAATTTTTCATCTAATGGACCTGAATATGTTGATTTTTTTTAAGGTGCCTTCCTCCTCTGTTAGTCATGCATGCACATGTGCAAGTGAGGACCTCTGAGCTCTTTTCAGTAGCCTACTTATTGACATTATATGTCATTCCTTTATACATCAGTGATTTCTCAAGCAGAAGACTGAGATAAAAATTAAGATGAAAATAATTTTCCATAGAATCTAGAAGGAAAGTATGATCTGTATTAGAAGATAAAAGATCCCAGTGGTTAGAGGAAATACATTTTGTAAAATAATCCATTGTGCAGTTTGAATTGCATATTAAATAAATGATTTATTTCTTACCTATCAGGTTAAGAGTAAACCAAAGAAAAAGAAAAAGACCAAGAATAAAAAGGTAAGAGGCTATATTAGCGTTATAATAGAGGAATGTCTGATTATGAACACTTAGGTTTAATACATGGTTTTACTATTAGTTAGAACTTAAAATTAGTCCAAGTAGACATGTAGCACAAATGACTTATAAATGCTCATAGCTTATTGAATATATGATTATAGAGAAGTCTATGTATGTTAGATTCTGAAAATGATTTAAACTTACAGTATGCCCTACTTTACTTCCCTAAATCATAATTTATACATTTAAATATATAAGTAAAGAAACTGAATTAGTCACTTGGAAATTTCACTAATTTCTGTGTACCACTCTCATTTTAAAAAATGCCTACTCTGTTTTAAACACAGCTTCTTTTCATATTTTTACAGATAAGTTCAGAAACATTTTTCAAAACCTAAGAAATCTTGATTTTCTCCTTTGTGTCTAACACTCTGCCAACAATGCAATAATGTACAAAAATGGTACAAATCCAAGAAGCTTCTTTATGCCTCTTCCTGTTATTTGAGAGTTGTAAAATGAACAAGTTATGATCTGTAGCGCAGTTTTAGCAAGAAGTCTCTTAATAGCTTGAAAAATTACGAGAGAAAGTAAAGAGTTTTTTTTATTGGCTTAATTCTTTAAAGTTAAGACTTTATTATTTTAGAGCAATTTTTTTGGTTTAGAGCAAAATTGAGGGGAAGATACAGAGAATTCCCATATTCCTCCTGCCCCCACACATGCACAGCCTCTTCAACCAAAATTCCCCAGCAGAGTGGTACATTTGTTACAATTGAGGGACCTAAATTGATATATCATAATTATCCAAAGTCCATACTTTACATTTTGGTTCACTCTTGTTGTTGTACATTCCTATGGATTTGGACTCAAGATAACTTTTTTATGCAGCATATAGCTAACCGCTATGCTATGTAAACTTTCCTGTGAAAAATATGTTATTTTCTGGCTTGAAACATATATTTAAAGTCTAGATTATATTCTAAACTGAGTGAGAATATTTGCCCAACTACAATCTGATAAGTTCATGTTAGTCATTTGTAAGTATACACAAACTTTAGTCATAAATGAAATTTTACACAATGAAAGTAAATTTACAAAATACTTATTGAGGTACAGAACAAAATAAAGATTATTTTATACTCTGATCAGTAAAATGTCAATATAATTTTCATATTTAACAAAAGTTATTTTGAAAATTAATTTTTTAAAATAAATTTTGTTTTTAAAAGACATGAGTATGAATATTTTTTCTTACTTTTAGACCATTCATATATAATAAAACACAACCTGATTCATTAGTTTAGCTGCTATTTTTTATTTTTGCCAAAGCATTGGTAAGTCCCAGGTCTAATACTGCATAAGGCTGACCAAGTAAATCTACAGCTATTAGACCACAAATCTAAGCTCCAAGGGTTACAGTGTGTTCTCTTCCTTACTTCCAAAAGATTAAAATATGGTAATACTTGGATTCTCAATTTTAGCTAAATGGAAAGCCCCACTTCTATGTCAAATTGAAATTAAACAGGGAATAAACATAAGCAGAAATAATGTAAATGCTACTTAAAATTTATACACTAGTAATATTAAAAATTTCTTATTAAAGTCAGCAACTATCTAGGAATTTTTTTTTAAACATCGTAAGTTTACTTCCAATTTATTTTATTAAAAAAATTGAGATACTTTGAAAATAAACTAATTTTATCAAGATAAAATTTCAGCATCAGAAGAGAGATCTTGTATCTTATATCTTTTATCAAAATTTTGAAGTATAAACCTAAAAAATGCTGAAAATTTTTCATATGACTATTTCATATACAATAGTCCTAGTCATAGACTCAATTACTGTTATAGAAGCAAAGAATTGTCTAGTATAATGTAAGCAACCAATTATAAAAAGCTGAGTCAATCAAATTCTCTTATTAAGAGTTCTCCTCATGAAAAATTCTAGCATATAGAAGTTTGTGTTATACAGAGTGACTATAAAGTCCTTATGTGTGAAATTATGTCCTCTGTTAATTATTTGATCTTCAGCATGTCTACCTAACAATAGTTGAGGTCCTAAACACACCTATCTGGGATTCTCTGGATGAAGATGACGAAAAAGTAAAATTTGTGTAGCAAATAGAGGGGACAATAAGATAATTTCTACCTCTTCTAACTAGTATATATAGAGGTGTAAATAACTCTTTTGAGAGTTCATTAGTTCTTTCTTTCCAATTCCATTCCCTACTCAGAGGGACTGAGGGTTAGGAATAGAAAAGGAAGGTAAAGCAGATAGCAGAAGAATAGAATGCTTTGTGATTGAAGCCTTGGGGAAAAAAGAAATGTGGCAGGAAATAAATCAAGCTCTTCAAAGTGGATGTCACCTCTAAAGGGAAGTTGCTGAGATGCATGTAAGACAGGCATGAAGTTGTCCTGGAAAGAGCTTAAAAGGAGTTCTAAAAATACAGGTATCTCCCACTTTTCGAAATTCACTTTACGCCACTTCGTTTTTATGAAAGACCTGCATTAGTATTTGTTTGTGCTAACCAAAAGAAATCTGAAGAGGATTTTTGCTTATACAAAAAAAAGGTACAGACTAACCTCATTTTATTGCACTTTGCTTTATTGCACTTTGCAGATACTGTATTTTTTACAAATTGAAGGTTTGTGGCAACCCTGCATCAAGCAAGTTGGCACCATTTTTCCAACAGCATTTGCTCACTTTGTGTTTCTGTGTCGCATTTTGGTAATTCTCACATTTCAAACTTTTTCATTATTATTATTTTATTATGGTGATCTGTGATCAGTGATCTTTTTTTTAAGGTATAGTTGATTTACAATATTATATTAGTTTTGAGTATACAACATAGTGATTCAAAATTTTTATTGATTATACTCCATTCAAAGTTATTATAAAATATTGGCTATATTTCCTGTGCTGTACAATATATCCTTTTAGTTTATTTATTTTATACATAGTAGTTTGTACATCTTAATCCTCTACCCCTATAATGTCCCTCCCCACTTCCCTCTCCCCATTGGTAACCACTAGTTTGTCCTCTATATCTTTGAGTCTGTTTCTGTTTTGTTATATTTATTCATTTGTTTTATTTTTTAGATTCCAAATATAAGTGATACCATATAGCATTTGTCTTTCTCTGTCTGACTTATTTCACTAATCATAATACTCTCTAGGTCCATCCATGTTGTTGCAAATGGTAAAATGTCATTCTTTTTTATGACTGAGTAGTATTCCATTGTGTATATATACCATATTTTCTTTACCCATTCATCTATTGATGGACACTTAGGTTGCTTCCATATCTTGGCTATCATAAATAATGCTGCTATGAACATTGTGGTGCATGTTATCTTTTCAAATTAGTGTTTTTATTTTCTCTGGCTGTACACTCAGGAGTGGATTTGCTGGATCATGTGGTAGTTGTATTTTTGGTTTCTTGAGGAACCTCCGTACTGTTTTCCATAGTGGCTGCACCAATTTCCACTCCTACCAAAGGTGTACAGTGTTCCTTTTCTCCACATCCTTGCTGACATTTGTTATTTGTGGTCTTTTTGATTATAGCCATTTTGACACATGTGAGGTGATATCTCATTGTGGTTTTGATTTGCATTTCTCTGATGATTTCCAATGTTGAGCATCTTTTCATGTGCCTGTTGGCCATCTGTATGTCTTCTGAAGAAAAATGTCTATTCAGGTCTTCTGTTCATTATTTAATTAGATTGTTTGGGGTTTTTTTGTTTTTTGTTTTAATATTGAGTTGTATGAACTGTCTGTTTTGGATATTAACCCAGTTTTGGTCATATCATTTGCAAATATTTTCTCCCCTTCAGTAGGTTATCTTTTCATTTTGTTGATGGTTTCCTTTGCTGTGCAAAAGCTTTTAAATTTAATTAGGTCCCATTTGTTAATTTTTGCTTTTCTTTCCTTTGCCTTAGGAGACAGATCCAAAAAAAATATTGTTACAATTTATGTCAAAGAGTGATCTGCCTATGTGTTTTTCTAGGGGTTTTATAGTTTCTGGTCCTAAATTTAAGTCTTTAATCCATTTTGAGTTTATTTTTGTATATGGGGTGAGAAAATGTTCTAATTTCAGTCTTTTACATGTAGCTGTTCAGTTGTTCCAGCACTACTTATTGAAGAGAATGTCTTTTCCCCATTGCATATTCTTGCCTCCTTTGTCATAGATTACTTGACCATAAGTGTGTGGGTTTATTCCTGGGTGGCTGTCTATTCTATTCCTTTGATCCATGTGTCTATTTCTGTGCCAGTACCATACTGTTTTGATTACTGTAGCTTTGTAGTACAGTCTGAAGTCAGGGAGCATGATACCTCCAGCTCTGTTTTTCTTTCTCAGGATTGTTTTGGCTATTCAGGGTCTTTGAATTTTCATACAAATTTTAGAATTATTTGTTTTAGTTCTGTGAAAAATGCCATTGGCATAGGGATTGCATTGAATCTGTAAATTGCTTTGGGTAGTATGGTCATTTTAACAATATTAATTCTTCCAATCTGTGAACATGGTATATCTACCCATCACTTTGTGTTATCCTCAATTTCTTTCATCAGTATCTTTAGTTTTCCAAGTACAGGCCTTTTACCTCCGTGTATTTATTCCTAGGTATTTCATTCTTTTTGATGCAATGGTAAATGGGATTGTTTTCTCAATTTCTCTCTCTGATATTTCTTTGTTAGTGTACAGAAATACAACAGATTTCTTTTTTTTTTTAATTAATTAATTAATTTTTGGCTGTGTTGGGTCTTCGTTTCTGTGCGAGGGCTTTCTCTAGTTGCGGCGAGCGGGGGCCACTCTTCATCGCAGTGCACGGGCCTCTCACTATCGCGGCCTCTCTTGTTGTGGAGCACAGGCTCCAGACACACAGGCTTAGTAGTTGTGGCTCACGGGCCCAGTTGCTCCATGGCATGTGGGATCTTCCCAGACCAGGGCTCGAACCCGTGTCCCCTGCATTGGCAGGCAGATTCTCAACCACTGCGCCACCAGGGAAGCCCTGCAACAGATTTCTGTATATTAATTTTGTATCCTGGGACTTTACTGAATTCACTGATAAGCTCTAGTAGTTTTCTAGTGGTGTTTTTAGGGTTTTCTATGTATAATATCATGTCATCTTCAAACAGTAACAGTTTTACTACCTCCCTTCCAATTTGGATTATTTTTATTTCTTTTTCTTGTCTGTGGCTAGGACTTCCAAAATTGTGTTGAATAGAACTAGCAAGAGTGGGCATCATTGTCTTGTTCCTGATGTTGCAGCTTTTCACCATTGAGTATGATGTTAGCTGTGGACTTATCATATATGGCCTTTATTTTGTTGAGGTATATTCCCTCTGTACCTACTCTGTGGAGAAATTTTATCATAAACAGATGTTGAGTTTTGTCAAAAGCTTTCTCTACATCTATTGGGATGATCATATGATTTTTATTCTTCAGTTTATTAATGTGGTATATCACACTGATTGATTTGTGGATAGTGAACCATCTTTGCATCCCTGGGATAAATCCCACTTGAAGTGATCAGTGATCTTTGGTGTTACTATTGTAATTTATATATTTTGGGATGCCACAAACCATGCCCATATAAGATGGCCACCTTAAAAGATAAATGTGTGTATTCTGACTGCTCCACCGACCAGCCGTTCCCTCATCTCTCTCCCTCTCCTTGGGTTTCTTATTCCCTGAGATGCAATAATATTGAAAAAGATCAATTAATAACCCTACAAAGGCCTCTAAGTGTTCAAATGAAAGGAAGAGTAGTTGCAGGTCTCTCACTTTGAATCAAAAGCTAGAAATGATTAACCTTAGAGAGGAAGTTATGTTGAAAGCTGGGATAGGCCAAAAGCCAGGCCTCTTGTGCCAAACAGTTAGCCAAGTTGTGAATGCAAAGGAAAAGTTCTTGAAGTAAATTAAAGAGCTACTCCAGTGAACACAGGAATGGTAAGGAAGTGAAACAGCCTTATTGCTGATAAGGAGAAAATTTCAGTATTGATAGAAGATTAAACCAACCACAACATTCCCTTCAACCAAAGCCTAATCTAGAACAAGGCCCTAATTCTCTTCAATTCTGTAAAGGCTGAGAGAGGTGAGGAAGCTGCAGAAGAAACGTTTGAAGCCAGCGGAGGTTGGTTCATGAGGTTTAAGGAAAGAAGCCATCTCCATAACTTCAGAGTACAAGGTGAAGCAACAAGCGCTGATGCAGAAGCTGCAGCAAGTTATCCAGAAGATCTAGCTAATATAATGAATGAAGGCGACTATGCTAAACAACAGATTTTTCAATGTAGACAAAACAGCCTTCTATTGGAAGAAGATGCCATCTAGGGCTTTCATAGCTAAAGAGGAGAAGTAATACCTGGCTTCAAAACTCCAACACACAGGCTGACTCTCTTGTTAGGGACTAATGCTGCTAGTGATTTTAAATTGAAGCCAGTGCTCATTTGCCATTCTGAAAATCCTAGGGTCCTTAAGAATTATGCTAAATCAACTCTGTCTGTACTCCCGAAATGGAACAACAATGCCTGGATGACAACACATCTGTTTACAACATGGTTTACTAAATATATTAAGTCTACTGTTGAGACCTACTGCTCAGAAAGAAAGATTTCTGGATGTCGGTTCAAGATGGCAGACTAGAAGCACGTGTGCTCACTCCCTCTTTCGAGAGCACCAGAATCACAACTAACTGCTGAACAATCATTGACAGGAAGAACTAGAACTCAGCAAAAAGATACCCCACATCCAAAGACAAAGGAGAAGCTGCAATGAGACGGTAGGAAGGGCACAATCACAATAAAACCAAATCCCATAACCACTGGGTGGGTGACTCACAAACTGGAGAACAATTATACCACAGAAGTCCACCCACTGAAGTGAAGGTTCCGAGCACCACGCCAGGCTTTCCAACCTGGGGGTCTGGCAATGGGAGGAGGAATTCGCAGAGAATCAGACTTTGAAGGCTAGCGGGATTTGACTGCAGGATTTTGACAGGACTAGGGGAAACAGAGACTCCACTCTTGGAGGGCACACACAAAGTAGTGTGCGCATAAGGACCCAGGGGGCAGGAGCAGTGACCTCATAGGAGGCTGAACCAGACCTACCTGCTACTGTTGGAGGGTCTCCTGCAGAGGCGGGGGATGGCTGTGGCTCACCACGGAGACAAGGACACTGGCAGCAGAAGTTCTGGAAAGTACTCCTTGGCATGAGCCCTCCTGGAGTCCACCATTAGCCCCACCAAAGAGCCTGTAGCCTCCAGTGCTGGGTTGCCTTAGGCCAAACAACCAACAGGGAGGGAATTCAGCCCCACCCAGCAGCAGACAAGCAGATTAAAGTTTTACTGAGCTCGGCCCACAAGAGCAACACCCAGCTCTACCCACCACCAGTCCCTCCCATCAGGAAGCTTGCACAAGCCTCTTAGACAGCCGCATCAACCAGAGGGCAGACAGCAGAAGCAAGAAGAACTACAATCCTGCAGCCTGTGGAACAAAAACCACATTCACAGAAAGACAGACAAAATGAAAGGCAGAGGGCTATGTACCAGATGAAGGAACAAGATAAAACCCCAGAAAAACAATTAAATGAAATGGAGATAGGCAACCTTCCAGAAAAAGAATTCACAATAATGATAGTGAAGATGATCCAGGAACTCGGAAAAAGAATGGAGGCAAAGATTGAGAAGATGCAAGAAATGTTTAACAAAGACCTACAAGAATTAACAAAAAAACACCTAGAAGAATTAACAAACAAACAGACATGAACAATACAATAACTGAAATAAAAAAATACACTGGACTGAATCAGTAGCAGAATAAATGAGACAGAAGAACAGATAAGTGACCTGGAAGACAGAATGGAGGAATTCACTGCAACAGAAAAGAATAAAGAAAAATGAATGAAAAGAAATGAAGACAGCCTAAGAGACCTCTAGGACAACATTAAACCCACCAACATTTGCATTATAGGGGTCCCAGAAGGAGAAGAGAGAGAGAAAGGACCTGAGAAAATATTTGAAGAGATTAGAGTCGAAAACTTCCCTAACATGGGAAACAAAATAGCCACCCAAGTCCAGGAAGCGCAGAGTCGCAGGCAGGATAAACCCAAGGAGAAACATGCCAAGACACATAGTAATCAGATTGACAAAAATTAAAAACAAAGAAAAATTTTTAAAAGCAACAAGGGAAAAACGACAAATAACATACAAGGGAACTCCCATAAGGTTAACAGCTGATTTCTCAGCAGAAACTGCAAGCCAGAAGGGAGTGGCACGATATATTTAAAGTGATGAAAGGGAAGAAGCTGCAACCCAGATTACTCTACCTGGCAAGGATCTCATTCAGATTTGACGGAGAAATCAAAAGCTTCACAGACAAGCAAAAGCTAAGAGAATTCAGCACCACCAAACCAGCTCTACAACAAATGCTAAAGGAACTTCTCTAAGTGGGAGACACAAGAGAAGAAAAGGACCTACAAAAACAAACCCAAAACAATTAGGAAAGTGGTAATAGGAACATACATATTGATAATTACCTTAAACGTAAATGGATTAAATGCTCCAACCAAAAGACACAGGCTTGCTGAATGGATACAAAAACAAGACCCATATGTGTGCTGTCTATAAGAGACCCACTTCAGACCTAGGACACATACAGACTGAAGGTGAGGGGATGGAAAAAGATTCCATGCAAATGGAAATCAAAAGAAAGCTGGAGTAGCTATACTCGTATCAGATAAAATAGACTTTAAAATAAAGAATGTTATAAGAGACAAGGAAGGACATTACATAATGATCAAGGGATCAATCCAAGAAGAAGATATAACAATTATAAATATATATGCACCCAACTTAGGAGCACTTCAATACATAAGGCAAATACTAACAGCTATAAAAGGGGAAATCGACAGTAACACAATAATAGTGGGGGACTTTAACACCTCACACCAATGGACAGATCATCCAGACAGAAAAACAACAAGGAAACACAAGCTTTAAATGATACAATAGACCAGATAGATTTAATTGATACTTATAGGACATTCCATCCGAAAACAGATTACGCTTTCTTCACAAGTGCACATGAACATACTCCAGGATAGATCACATTTTGGGTAACAAATCAAGCCTGGGTAAATTTAAGAAAATTGAAATCATATCAAAGCATCTTTTCTGACCACAACACTATGAGATTAGAAATAAATTACAGGGAGAAAAACGTAAAAAACCACAAACACATGGAGGCTAAACAATCCATTAATAAATAACCAAGAGATCACTGAAGAAATCAAAGAGGAAATTTAAAAATACCTGAATCAAATGACAATGAAAACACAATGGCCCAAAACCTATGGGATAAAGTAAAAGCAGTTCTAAGAGGGAAGTTTATAGCAATACAGTCCTACCTCAAGAAACAAGAAAAATCTCAAATAAACAACCTAACCTTACACCTAAAGCAATTAGAGAAAGAAGAACCAAAAAATTCCGAAGTTAGCAGAAGGAAAGAAATCATAAAGATCAGATCAGAAATAAATGAAAAAGAAATGATGGAAATGATAGCAAAGATCAATAAAACTAAAAGCTGGTTCTTTGAGAAGATAAATACAATTGATAAACCATTAGCCAGACTCATCAAGGAAAAAAGGAAGACTTAAATCAACAGAATTAGAAATGAAAAAGGAGAAATAACAACTGACACTGCAGAAATACAAAGGATCATGAGAGATTACTACAAGCAACCCTATGCCAATAAAATGGACAACCTGGAAGAAATGGAAAAATTCTTAGAAAAGCACAACCTTCCGAGCCTGAACCAGGAAGAAATAGAAAATATAAACAGACCAATCACAAGCACTGAAATTGAAACTGTGATTAAAAATCTTACAACAAGCAAAAGCGCAGGACCAGATGGCTTCACAGGCCAATTCTATCAAACATTTACAGAAGAGCTAACACCTATCCTTCTAAAACTCTTCCAAAATATAGCAGAGGGAGGAACACTCCCAAACTCATTCTACGAGGCCACCATCACCCTGATACCAAACCAGACAAAGATGTCACAAAGAAAGAAAACTACAGGCCAATATCACTGATGAACATAGACACAAAAATACTCAACAAAATACTACCAAACAGAGTCCAGCAGCTCATTAAAAGTTTCATACACCTTAATCAAGTGGGGTTTATCCCAGGAAAGCAAGGATTCTTCAATATATGCAAATCAATCAATGTGATACAGCATATTAACAAATTGAAGGATAAAAACCATATGATCATCTCAAGAGATGTAGAAAAAGCTTTTGACAAAATTTAACATCCATTTATGATAAAAACCCTCCAGAAAGTAGGCATAGAGGGAACCTACCTCAACATAATAAAGGCCATATATGACAAACCCACAGCCAACATCATTCTCAATGGTGAAAAACTGAAACCATCTCCACTGAAATCAGGAACAAGACAAGGTTGCCACTCTCACCAGTATTATTCAACATAGTTTTGGAAGTTTTAGCCACAGTAATCAGAGATAAAAAAGAAATAAAAGGAATCCAAGTCAGAAACGAAGAAGTAAAGCTGTCACTATTTGCAGATGACATGATACTATACATAGAGAATCCTAAAGATGTCACCAGAAAACTATTAGAGTTAATCAGCGAATTAGGTAAAGTAGCAGGATACAAAATTAATGCACAGAAATCTCTTGCACTCCTATACGCTAATGATGAAAAATCTGAAAGAGAAATTAAGGAAACACTCCCATTTACCATTGCAACAAAAAGAATAAAATACCTAGGAATAAGCCTACCTAAGGAGACAAAAGAACTGTATGCAGAAAACTATAAGACACTGATGAAAGAAATTAAAGATGATACAAACAGATGGAGAGATATACCATGTTCTTGGATTAGAAGAATCAACATTGTGAAAATGACTATACTACACAAAGCAATCTACAGATTCAGTGCACTCCCTATCAATCCCTCAATGGCATTTTTCACAGAACTAGAACAAAAAAATCTTAAAATTTTTATGGAAACACAAAAGACCCCGAATAGCCAAAGCAATCTTGAGAAAGAAAAACGGAGCTGGAGGAATCAGGCTCCCTAACTGCAGACTATACTACAAAGCTACAGTAATCAAGACAGTATGGTACTGGCACAAAAACAGAAATATAGATCAGTGGAATAGGATAGAAAGCCCAGAGATAAACCCACACACATATGGTCACCTTATCTTTGATAAAGGAGGCAAGAATATACAATGGAGAAAAGACAGCCTCTTCAATAAGTGGTGCTGGGAAAACTGGACAGCTACATGTAAAAGAATGAAATTAGAAGACTTCCTAACACCATACACAAAAATAAACTCAAAATGGATTAAAGACTTAAATGTAAGGCCAGACACTATAAAACTCTTAGACGAAAACATACGCAGAACACTCTATGACATAAATCACAGGAAGATCCTTTTTGACCCACCTCCTAGAGAAATGGAAATAAAAACAAAAATAAACAAAAATGGACCTAATGAAACTTAAAAGCTTTTGCACAGCAAAGGAAACCATAAACAGGATAACCGTCAGAATGGGAGAAAATATTTGCCAACGAATCAACAGACAAAGGATTAATCTCCGAAATATATAAACAGCTTATGTAGCTCAATATTTTTTTTAAAAAACCCAATCCAAAAATGGGCAGAAAACCTAAATAGACATTTCTCCAAAGAAGACATACAGATGGTCAAGAAGCACATGAAAAGCTGCTCAACATCACTAGTTATTAGAGAAATGCAAATCAAAACTACAATGAGGTATCACCTCACACCAGTTAGAATGGGCATCATCAGAAAATCTACAAACAACAAATGCTGGAGAGGGTGTGGAGAAAAGGGAACCCTCTTGCACTGTTGGTGGGAATGTAATTTGATGCAGCCGCTATGGAGAACAGTATGGAGGTTCCTTAAAAAACTAAAAATGGAATTACCATATAACCCAGCAATCCCACTACTGGGCATATACCCTGAGAAAACCGTAATTCAGAAAGACACATGCACCCCAGTGTTCATTGCAGCACTATTTACAATAGGCAGGTTATGGAAGCAACCTGAATGCCCATCGACAGACGAATGGATAAAGAAGATGTGGTACATATATACAATGGAATATTACTCAACCATAAAAAGGAACGAAGTTGGGTCATTTGTAGAGATGTGGATGGACCTACAGACTGTCATACAGAGTGAAGTAAGTCAGAAAGAGAAAAACAAATATCGTATATTAGGGCATATATGTGGAATCTAGAAAGGTGGTGCAGATGAACCGGTTTGCAAGGCAGAACTTCAGACACAAATGTAGAGAACAAACGTATGGACACCTGAAGGGGGAAAGTGGGGGGTGGGTGGTGGTGAGATGAATTGGGAGATTGGGACTGACATATATACACTAATACATATAAAATAGATAACTAATAAGAACTTACTGTATAAAAAATAAATAAAATAAATTCAAAAAGTAATAAAGTAAAAAACAATAAAAGACAAAGATTTCTTTCAAAATATTACTGCTCATTGACAATGCACCTGCTCACCCAGGAACTCTGATGGAAATGTACAATGAGATTAATGTTGTTTTCATGCCTGCTAACACAGCACCCATTCTGCAGCCTGTCGATGAAGGAGTCACTTGGACTTTCTAGTCTTATTATTTAAGAAATACATTTTGTGTGGCTGCAGTTACCATAGATAGTGATTCCACTGATGGATTTGGGCAAAGTCAATTGAAAACATTCTGGAAAGGATTCACCTTTCTAGATGCCATTAAGAATATTCATAATTCATGGGAAGGGGTCAAAATATCAACAGTAACAGTAGTTTGGAAGAAGTTGATTACAGCCCTAATGGATGAAACTGAAGGATTTAAGATTTCAGTAGAGGAAGTAATTGCAGATGTGGTGAAAATAGCAAGAGAACTGGAAATAGAAGTGGAGCCTGAAGATGTGACTGAATTGCTGCAATCTCGTGATAAAATTTAATGGATGAAGAGCTGCTTCTTATAGATGAGCAAAGAAAGTAGTTTCTTGAGATGGAATCTACTCCTGGTGACAGTGCTGTAACAACTGTTGAAATGACAACAAAGGATTAAAATATGACAGAAACTTAGTTGATAAAACAAGGGCAGGGTTTGAGAGAATTGACTCCAATTTTGAAAGAAGTTCTACTGTGGGTAAAATGCTGTCAAACAGAGAAATCATTCAAGGAAGAGTCAATTAATGTAACAAACCTCACTGTTGTCGTATTTTAAGAAATTGCCACAGCCATTGCAACTTTCAGCAACCATCACCCTGATTAGTCAGCAGCCATCAACATCAAGACCATCTACCAAAGAAAAGACTACAGTTTGCTGAAGGCTTAGATGATGGTTAGCATTTTTTAGCAATAAAGTATTTTTAAATTAAGGTGTACACATTTTTTAAGACATAAGGCTATACTGCACACTTAATAGCCTGCAGTATAGAATAAACATATATGAACTGGGAAACCAAAATTTCATGTGACTTGCTTTACTGCAATATTCACCTTATTGGGCTTGTCTGGAACTGAACCTTCATTACCTCTAAGGTATGCCTGTAATTGCTTCTTCAGTTTATGCCATTTCAGTTTATGAAAGATTCCAAAGGAATGCTCTACTTCTGGATAGCAGGGGAACCTATACTTAACTATACTAGATATGTTCATTATGAACAATCAAAGGTCTTTTCAACTTAGTTATTCAAGTACACTAGAACCAAGGCAGGAGTTGATAATTCTAAATTGTAAAATCAAATTGGCACTGGACATTGATCAGACAATGAAATGCAAAAATCCTCTTAGTATACAGACAATAAAGCAAAACAAATTAGTAAGTATATCATGGAATCTGTGGGGAAAGAGGCCTGAAGTTTCTTGTAAACAAGAGGTGGTAGTAGAAGTTAATACTGTCATTTATATGACAATAATCGATACTCAATAGAAGGGTGATATATAAGAGTAATTAATACTCTTAATTTACTATGTTAACTGTCATTGATATTACCTTTATTTAATAGGTTGCCTTTATAGTTTTATTTTAATGAAAATAAAATATAGGGCTGTTTAATATTTCCTCCCAATTCTGATCTCCCTAACACTTTTTCCCTGTAAGATTCTTAATATATCAATCTTCTTTCTCTTTACATGTAGATTTTCAAGAACTCTTGTAATTAGTATCGGATTCCATAAATGAAAATTACGTACACAATTGCAATATCTGTCCCAAGATATTGCAATAGATACAAACTCCGCCACAACACTCACTTCCAATATCTGAATCAGTGATTTTCAAGTTGTGTTTCATGACTCAGTGGTAGATTATAAAATCAATTTGGTGCGTCACAACTATCATTTTAAAAAAAGAAATAGTATGAATAAAAAAAATTTCAGAGTTCATCACGCATTGTCTTAGTTCGGGCTGCTATAGCAAACTACCATAAACTGGGTGGCAAAAACAACATTTTTCACGGTTCTGGAGGTTGGGAAATTCAAGATCAAGGTGCCAGCAGATTCAGTGTCTGGTGAAGGCTGTCTTCTTCATTTGCAGACAGCTACGTTTTCACTGTATCATCACACGTTGGAGAAAGAGAGTGATCAAGCATGCGCAAGCGAGCAAGCTAGCTCACTGGTCTCTTCTCATAAGGGTGCTAATCCCATCATGAGGACTCCAAATCATCTAAACCTAATTACCTCCCAATGGCCATACCTCCAGTTACCATCACACTGGGGGTTAGGGTTTCAACCTAAGAATTTTGGAGGCACACAAACATGCAGTCCATAACACACGTAATATGAGTAAGGTTTATTTCATGGGACTTATATTTCAGTTTTATGCTTATGTATAAAAATATATATGTAAGTACATTTGAGTTATAATGTAAATTATATTTCTTATTTTGGTTGTGGTCAAAAAGCTTGAGAAGTGCTGACCTAAATGCAGTTAGATCACTATGCTGTATCAACATAGTTGATACATAATACTAATTCTTGATGTTATTTTTCAGAATAAGGAATCTAAAGAAGAGCAAGTGTAAGTATTAGTTTATTTAATTTTTAAATCTGTCTTAGTACTGTCAAAGTGTGCTTTGCCAGAATGACACAGCCTTGCTTTAGAACGTGTTCTCACTAAGAGAAGAATAGACAGTTTTTTTTGTCTTAGTAAGTTGTAAGGTTTTTTTATTGAAAGTGACAAAAAGTTAAATTATCATTTATTTTGGGAGAATAGAATCTCTTGCCATTTTCCTATCAATGTATGGCTACTCAAGAGTCATCCAATGCTAACTGCTTTCTTCAAGGACTAAATTTGGCTCCAGCATAAAATCCTTTAAAATATAGTCTAGATTGTAGTTAGCCAAATATAGACTAAGTTAAACTTAACCTTAGAGGCAGATTATTGTTTGTCCCAGTGACCCCTTTTACAAAAGAGTTTCGTTTGGTTTGTTTAATTAACCTGAGATGTTTTTATTGTTTTTTTAACCCCAGTTGTTAACGGTGAATTTTGAACCTTTACTGGAAACCTTTTAATGTCTAAAGAACATTGCAAGCTATATTCTACAACCATATGATTATTGACAGTGTAGTAGAGGAAGGAAGTGGGGGAGACATTCCATAAAGAGATCATTATACCCACCAAAAAGTTGTTACTTTATAGAGAATTAGTTACTTTAGAGAACTCTCTGTGAGGACATAACTTAAGATAACTTTAAAATGGTAACAAGAACATATTTTGTTAACTTTAAAGCCATCAATTTTAGTTGATATTTTCTCATTGATTAATGGACATGATCCACTCGGTAAGTTAATAGTTCATCATCCAAGATGGGTTTTCACTTCCTTTGTCAACAAGTTGAGCCACTAATGTAATAGTTTTTTTTTTTTTTTAATACAGCACCTTCTTATTAGTTACCCATTTTATACATATTAGTGTATCTATGTCAATCCCAATCTCCCAATTCATCCCACCATCACCACCCCCCACCGCCACTTTCCCCCCATGGTGTCCATACGTTTGTTCTCTGCATCTGTGTCTCAATTTCTGCCCTGCAAACCGGTTCCTCTGTACCATTTTTCTAGGTTCCACATATATGCATTAATACATGATATTTGTTTTTCTCTTTCTGACTTACTTCACTCTGTATGACAGTCTCTAGGTCCATCCACGTCTCTACAAATGATCCAATTTCGTTCCCTTTTTATGGCTGAGTAATATCCCATTGTATGTATGTACCACATCTTCTTTATCCAGTCGTCTGTCAATGGGCATTTAGGTTGCTTCCGTATCCTGGCTATTGTAAATAGCGCTGCAATGAACATTGGGGTGCATGTGTCTTTTTGAATTATGGTTTTCTCAGGGTATATGCCCAGTAGTGGTATTGCTGGGTCGTATGGTAATTCTATTTTTAGTTTTTAAGGAACCTCCATATTGTTCACCATAGTGGCTGTATCAATTTACATTCCTACCAACAGTGCAAGAGGGTTCCCTTTTCTCCACACCCTCTCCAGCATTTGTTGTTTGTAGATTTTTTGATAATGCCCATTCTAACTGGTGTGAGGTGATACCTCACTGTAGTTTTGATTTGCATTTCTCTAATAACTAGTGATGTTGAGCAGCTTTTCATGTGCTTCCTGGCCATCTGTGTGTCTTCTTTGGAGAAATGTCTATTTAGGTCTTCTGCCCATTTTTGGATTGGGTTGTTTGTTTTTTGAATATTGAGCTGCATGAGCTGTTTATATATTTTGGAGATTAATCCTTTGTCCGTTGACTCGTTTGCAAATATTTTCTCCCATTCTGAGGGTTGTCTTTTTGTCTTGTTTGTAGTTTCCTTTGCTGTGCAAATACTTTTAAGTTTCATTAGGTCCCATTGGTTTATTTTTTTTTTTATTTTCATTACTCTAGGAGGTGGATCAAAAAAGATCTTGCTGTGATTTATGTCAAAGAGTGTTCTTCCTACATTTTCCTCTAAGAGTTTTATAGTGTCCAGTCTTACATTTAGGTCTCGAATCCATTTTGAGTTTATTTTTGTGTATGGTGTTAGGGAGTGTTCTAATTTCATTCTTTTACATGTAGCTGCCCAATTTTCCCAGCACCACTTATTGAGGAGACTGTCTTTTCTCCATTGTATATCCTTGCCCCTTTGTCATAGATTAGTTGACCACAGGTGCATGGGTTTATCTCTGGGCTTTCTATCCTATTCCATTGATCTACATTACTGTTTTGTGCCAGTACCATATTGTCTTGATTACTGTAGCTTTGTAGTATAGTCTGAAATCTGGGAGCCTGATTCCTCCAGCTCTGTTTTTTTCCCTCAAGACTGCTTTGGCTCTTCGGGGTCTTTTGTGTCTCCATACAACTTATAAGATTTTTTGTTCTAGTTCTGTGAAAAATGCCATTGGTAATTTGATAGGGATTGCATTGAATCTGTAGATTGCTTTGGGTAGTATAGTCATTTTCACAATATTAATTCTTCCAACCAGTCGAAGAACATGGTATATCTCTCCATCTGTTTGTATCATCTTTAATTTCGTTCATCAGTGTCTTATAGTTTTCTGCATACAGGTCTTTTGTCTCCCTAGGTAGGTTTATTCCTAGGTATTTTATTCTTTTGGTTGCAATGGTAAATGGGAGTGTTTCCTTAATTTCTCTTTCAGATTTTTCATCATTAGTGTATAGGAATGCAAGAGGTTTCTGTGCATAAATTTTGTATCCTGCAACTTTACCAAATTCACTGATTAGCTCTAGTAGTTTTCTGGTGACATCTTTAGGATTCTCTATGTATAGTATCATGTCATCTGCAAACAGTGACAGTTTTACTTCTTTTCAAATTTGTATTCCTTTTATTTCTTTTTCTTCTCTGATTGCTGTGGCTAGGACTTCCAAAACTATGTTGAATAATAGTGGTGAGAGTGGACATCCTTGTCTTGATCCTGTTCTTATAGGAAACGGTTTCAGTTTTTCACCATTGAGAACGATGTTGGCTGTGGGTTTGTCATATATGGCCTTTATTATGTTGAGGTAGGTTCCCTCTATGCCCACTTTCTGGAGAGTTTTTTTCACAAATGGGTGTTGAATTTTGTCAAAAGCTTTTTCTGCATCTATTGAGATGATCATATGGTTTTTCTTCTTTAATTTGTTAATATGGTGTATCATATTGATTGATTTGCTTATATTGAAGAATCCTTGCATCCCTGGGATAAATCCCACTTGATCGTGGTGTATGATCCTTTTAATGTGTTGTTGGATTCTGTTTGCTAGTATTTTGTTGAGGATTTTTGCATCTATATTCATCAGTGATAATTGGTCTGTGATTTTCTTTTTTGTAGTATCTTTATCTGGTTTTGGTATCAGGGTGATGGTGGCCTCATAGAATGAGTTTGGGAGTGTTCCTTCCTCTGCAGTTTTTTGGAAGAGTTTGAGAAGGATGAGTGTTAGCTCTTCTCTAAATGTTTGATAGAATTCACCTGTGAAGCCATCTGGTCCTGGACTTTTGTTTGTTGGAAGATTTTTAATCACAGTTTCAATTTCATTCCTTGTGATTTGTCTGTTCATATTTTCTACTTCTTCCTGGTTCAGTCTTGGAAGTTTATACCTTTCTAAGAATTTGTCCATTTCTTCCAGGTTGTCCATTTTATTGGCATAGAGTTGCTTTTAGTAGTCTCTTAGGATGCCTGCACCGCAGACATCTGCGGTGTCTGTTGTAACTTCTCCTTTTTCATTTCTAATTTTATTGAATTGATTCCTCTCCCTCTTGATGAGTCTGGCTAATGGTTTATCAATTTTGTTTATCTTCTCGAAGAACCAGCTTTTAGTTTTATTGATCTTTGCTATTGTTTTCTTTGTTTCTATTTCATTTATTTCTGCTCTGATCTTTATGATTTCTTTCCTTCTACTAACTTTGGGTTTTGTTTGTTCTTCTTTCTCTAGTTCTTTAGGTGTAAGGTTAGGTTGTTTATTTGAGATTTTTCTTGTTTCTTGAGGTAAGCTTGTAAAGCTATAAACTTCCCTCTTAGAACTGCTTTTGCTGCATCCCATAGGTTTTGGAACGTTGTGTTTTCATTGTCATTTTCTCTAGGTATTTTTTTATTTCCTCTTTGATTTCTTCAGTGATCTCTTGGTTATTTGTAATGTATTGTTTAGCCTCCATGTGTTTGTGTTTTTTACGTTTTTTTTCCCTGTAATTGATTTCTAATCTCATAGCATTGTGGTCATAAAAGATGTTTGATATGATTTCAATTTTCTTAAATTTACTGAGGCTTGATTTGGGGCCCAAGATGTAATCAATCCTGGAGAATGTTCCATGCGCACTTGAGAAGAAAGTGTAATCTGCTGTTTTTGGGTGGAATGTTCTATAAATATCAATTAAATCTATGTGGTCTATTGTGTCATTTAAAGCTTGTGTTTCCCTATTAATTTTCTGTTTGGAAGATCTGTCCATTGGTGTAAGTGAGGTGTTAAAGTTCCCCACTATTATTGTGTTACTGTCGATTTCTTCTTTTATAGCTGTTAGCAGTTGCTTTATGTATTGAGGTGCTCCTATGTTGGGTTCCTATATATTTATAATTGTTATATCTTCTCCTTGGATTGATCCCTTGATCATCTGTAGTGTCCTTCCTTGTCTCTTGTAACATTCTTTATTTTAAAGTCTATTTTATCTGATATAAGTATTGCTACTCCAGCTTTTTTTTGATTTCCATTTGCATGGAATATCTTTTTCCATCCCCTCACTTTCAGTCTGTATGTGTCCCTAGGTCTGAAGTGGGTCTCTTGTAGACAGCATATATATGGGTCTTGTTTTTGTGTCCATTCAGTGATCCTGTGTCTTTTGGTTGGAGCATTTAATCCATTTACATTTAAGGTAATTATTGATATGTATGTTCCTATTACCATTTTCTTAATTGTTTTGGGTTTTTTTTAATAGGTCCTTTTCTTCTCTTGTGTCTCCCACTTAGAGAAGTTCTTTTAGCATTTGTTGTAGAGCTGGTTTGGTGGTGCTGAATTCTCTGAGCTTTTGCTTGTCTGTGAAGCTTTTGATTTCTCTGTCAAATCTGAATGAGATCCTTGCTGACTAGAGTAATCTTGGTTGTAGGTTCTTCCCTTTCATCACTTTAAATATATCATGCTGCTCCCTTCTGGCTTGTAGAGTTTCTGCTGAGAAATCAGCTGTTAACCTTATGGGAGTTCCCTTGTATGTTATTTGTCATTTTTCCCTTGCTGCTTTCAATAATTTTTCTTTGTCTTTAATTTTTGCAAATTTGAGTACTCTGTGTCTTGGCATGTTTCTCCTTGGTTTTATCCTGTATGGGACTCTCTGCGCTTCCTGCACTTGTGGCTATTTCCTTTTCCATGTTAGGGAAGTTTTTGACTATAATCTCTTCAAATATTTTCTCGGGTCCTTTCTCTCTCTTCTCCTTCTGGGACCTCTATAATGCGAATGTTGTTGCATTTAATGTTGTCCCAGAGGTCTCTCAAGCTGTCTTCATTTCTTTTCATTCTTTTTTCTTTACTCTGTTCCACAGCAGTGAATTCCACCATTCTGTCTTCCAGGTCACTTATCCGTTCTTCTGCCCCAGTTATTCTGCTATTGATTCCTTCTAGTGTATTTTTCATTTCAGTTATTGTATTGTTCACCTCTGTTTGTTTGTTCTTTAATTCTTCTATGTCTTTGTTAAACATTTCTTGCATCTTCTCAATGTTTGCCTCCATTCTTTTTCCGAGGTCCTGGATCATCTTCACTATCATTATTCTGAATTCTTTTTCTGGAAGGTTACCTATCTCCACTTCATTTAGTTGTTTTTCTGGTATTTTGTCTTGTTCCTTCATCTGGTACATAGCCCTCTGCCTTTTCACCTTGTCTATCTTTCTGTGAATGTGGTTTTTGTTCCACAGGCTGCAGGATTGTAGTTCTTCTTGCTTCTGCTGTCTTCCCTCTCCGATAGTTTTTTTGTGTGTGTGTTTTTTCATGCTGTATCTAGATACCATAAAAATAACTTACTAAAGAATGAAACAATATTATCAGTCATTTGGCTCATTTTGACTTACAGCATAGACCCAAACCTGGATGATCATCAAATCATGCAGTGAGCTTTGTTTTTAAATGAGAATTTTCAAATACACACAAAAGTAAAGAGAATAATATATCTACATTAGTATGTATACCTATCATCCTGATTTGACAGTTATCACTGTTTTTCCACATTTGCTTCATTCCTCCCTTAACTTTTTGTCCTTTTTTGAATGTTTTCAGTCCCAAACATCATATAATTTTACCTCTACATGATTCAGTTTGCATCTCTTTAATAAGAGATGAATATTTTCCTATATTATATCACAATGCTATTATCATAATTTAAAAATTTAGGAATAATCTTTTGGAGCTTTTCAAAACTACAGATTCATATTTTTACAGTGTTGGGGTGTCAGAAAAATGTAATTTTTTAACAGGTTTTTAAGCAGTATGGAAAACTGATTGGGTTTTGGAACTGTGGTCTACACAAGCAGTTTATTTCATTGAACTTTCCAAAATATTTGAGTCAGTCTAGAATACTTCAGTGATACCTAATGACTGTTTTATAGTGTTTTACAAGTTATTCTATAAGCGTTAGATGTCATTTTTTTTCTAGGTCTCAGTGGCCTAAAATAAGTACTAATGCATCCTGGAGTTATCTATTTTCTTTCTAATAATAAAATAAAAATAATTTTCTTTCACTTATAAAGTTAAGTAATATATATCATGCTATAAGTAAAAGTACTATTTCTTGTTATTGTTCAATGAGATTAGGAAGGAAATTCATAGCTACTAAATAGTGGGCCAACTGAAAGGATAGTAGCATGCTTTTAAATTTTAGACATAGGTATAAAATGAGTTAATTGCCATTGTACATGTAATATTTTCATTGTTTTCTCAGTGGTTCCTAGTTACTGAAATTCATTATCACTACAGTTTTTTTTAAAAGTCCTGTTACAAAAGAAACCTCCATTTTAAATCTACTTTATATTGCTGTTTGCAGCCCTTTATTTAAATGTACATGGGACCTAAGCACTGAAGTTGATTAAACCAACCTACTTGTCAAGAATGATGTGATGATTAAATAATATAGCAGATGTAGACATGCTTGTCAATATTTCCCAAAGTATTGTTTCTCAAAGTAACTGATGTTAATAGTTATAATTTGAAAAATGAACTCCATGGTCTGATAGTTCTTAAAAACACTACTATGAACAGAATAGGCACCTCAGTTGAGTGCTATCTGAAATATGCTAAAATTCATTGTGAATCTTCAAAAGAAATACATAGTATGAGCAGTGTCCAAACTTTCTTTGACTATGAGCCCTTCTGATCTGAGCATCTCATGAGACCAGTACAATATTAGTTTGGGAAATAATGTCTTAGATGAAAAGCACTATACAATTATAAAAGATCACATTGATTATGTCACCACTATAGCCCAAATATGATAGGTAAGGAAGAGCAGTTGAAGAAAGAACAAGCAAATCTGTACTCAATCAGTGGATTTATGAAAGATGATGCAAGTGATGTTCAAGAAGATTCTGCAACTGAAGACAAGTTCTATAGCCTGGATGAACTGCATATTCTGGACATGATAGAGCAGGTAAGCCTGATTTGAGAGGATACAGCCCTGCCTTCCTTCTTCCAGAACAATTGTTATCCATTTTTTCCTCATGACTCTGTGAACAGCATGTTAACCTAGTGGTTTATGTTGTGTTTCTGAGGAAAAAGAAAAAACAGGAAAGGAGGGACAGAGGGATGGCTGACATAAAAAAGAACCCTAGGAACTGGAAACTTTTCACTTTAGTCCTCAGACCATTTCCTGGTTTTAAGTATTGGGCAGAGTTGATTACAAATGCATTCCTTATAAAGAGTTTTCAAATACCACAAGGAAGAAAAAAATACCCTGGCATAATCCCATTGGATTAAATTTCATGAGAAAAATAGTTTTATAAAACAAAGCTACTTTCATTTTTCAAAAAGTTAAACCTTTTTGTTACCATGAAATATCTACAAAAAATATTAACGAACAACAATTTTTTGGTTCCTTTCCTGGTGGTAGTCAGTGCTGGGAATGACATACTTATATATGAAGGTGCATATGAACATGATTTAAATGCTCAACAGAGCACTTAATGAGACAAAATGTGTAGAAAGCTTTTTTTTTTAAAAAACCACTTGCTTAACCTACCCATGAGAATTCTATACTGAGGTAATATATGATAACCTGTTCCATGGTTTAAGTATAATAATATATAATATATAGTAATGTTGATATCTAAGGATACAGTTAGTACAAACAATTCCCTGGCTGATAGTACATTAGTATAATTGTCATGCCTTTTTGTCTCCTTTCTAATTAAAATATATACATATATTTTAACTGAAATGACATATTCTAAGCTTTGGATGTCACACTAAAGTTTAAATGTGGGGCCTTTGGTTTTCATCCAACAGCTATAAGAACTCAAAAAATAGAATGAAAATGTCACATAGCTTTAGAAAAATGTTTACTCATTCATTTATTCAAAAAACACTTAGCACTTACTTTGGGTCAAGAGCTGTGCTAAGACATTGTCCCTGTGATCACAGTGTTTATAATCCAGTGGAGAAGTTGAACATTAACCTAAGGTGATAATTACTAAGGTAATAATTAAGTAGTTTAGCAGTTAAGATTGCCTGAGTTTAGAATTCTGGCTCCTTCACTTACTGTGTGACCTTGGGCAAGTTACTCAGTTTTATCATCTCTAAAGTAGGATTAGTGAGTGCCTACCTCATACGGTTTTTATGACAATATAAGCATTACAAAAAATGCTTTAAAAATGGTAAGCATACAGATAACATTATTCAGTAGTAGCAGCAGTAGACAAGTAACTATGGTATTGTTTAGTGAATGCTGTAATTGGAGAGAGGTAGGCTTATTTAAACTAATCAGAGGAGTGATATTTGCATTGAAACCTATAATGCATGAGTATGAGTTAGACAGCAACTTAAATCCCCTTTAAATAACAATAATAGTAGTGTTTTTCCTTTAAATTTCTATAATATTAGTGCTTTTTTAAAGAGGAAAATAAAGCATGAATATTCCATTTGCTCAATAGGGCTCAACCAACAAGGTAACTACAGAATATGGAGAAACTGAGAAGCAAAAGCTTGCTCAACAACGGCAGCTTTGTAAATTGCACTATCAGTGTGAAGTGAGTATTTTTGCCATTATATCTGAGGCAAGTTAGAGGTACTTCAAATGTTCAATTTAATGGTATATATTTTTAAAGAGTCCAGTTTTTTCTTTAAATTTCTGGTGGCTTGAACAGAATTAACTGAAATAACATTTTTCATTGATCAGGATTTCAAAAGACAATTGAAAACAGTGACTTTTCGGTGGCAAGAAAACCAAACACAGATTAAAAAGAAAGATAAAATCATCTCATCTCTTAACCAACAAGTGGCTTTTGGAATCAATAAGGTGTCCAAGTAAGTGCAAATCTGTTGATAGAAGAAAATTCTGGGTTTGCTCCATTATGAACAGTATCCTTTAAAAGATAATCCCTATGTAGCCACTAGGTGGCATTGTGACTGCACATTAGGAACTGCCAACCACAGGACTGCAATTGCTTAAAAACCCACTATATTTTGCCTTGCCAGCTGGATTGAGAAATAAGCAACTGCTCACTCTATATATCAAGCTTTTCATGTATTGGCTGAATAAGTGTGAAGATAATAGAATTACATGAGAATGATAATTAGCTTTCAGGTCATGACTCTAATTTGTAAAAATGTGTCTAATGATTGGCTGTTTCTTTATAGCATATGGTAAGTACATTCCTCAAAGACATCACTGACTCACTTTCATACCTTTTAATGTTGGTTTCTGAGAGTATTTGTGTTCTAAGCGCAATAGATTGGAAACAAATCAAATTCCTGGAGAATCTTTTCACCCCATCAATCTCATTTCTCTTAAAACCTCAAGTATTAAAAATGCCTGAGACTAAAACTTCTGATTTAATAGGGAAAAATGAGTATCCCGCTCCATTCTGTTTATACTAACCACTGCCTCAAACCATTTTGAAGTGAAATAGTAATATAATTTGTGACACATTATTTTAATAAACAGTAATACCACAAAATACCAGTCATCCATGATTCTAATTTGAAATCCACTGCAGTTCCTAGACTGCTAATAGGGAAAATAGACAGATTCTAGGGAATATCTTAGTGTAAGGAGTCCAAGATGTCAGTAGTAAAATTGGAGAAATATTAGGCAGAGATTTTGGTCTTAAATTTTCTCCCACATAACATTTCATCCAACCTGAACGGGTTTTTAGGAAGAACAGGATGCCATAGCATAGCTCTGGCAACATGGTATCAGTTGCAAACACTTTCAGGTTTGTGGACCTAAAATAGCTTGGACAAATTAAACTGACTGAAATCACTTAAGAACCCACACTTCAGTATTCAAAATTTTGTCTTTTAGCCTGAAAGACAATGACCAATCCATAAATATGTTATATAGTATCAGAGATCAGAAAAGTAATGCCATCCATGCAGATGAGCTGCCTCTCTCCTTTGCTATCTGAGATATCCCTCTTCAAACTCTGATACCTTACCCAGACTCCCTTGTATGCTTGAGATTACAAACAGACCGCTTTAGGGAATGCATATGTCTTCACACAAGGAACATTCAGTGCTGAACATTCACCAAACTTTTATCAAGTTTCCACAGTGTGTGAAGAATTATGTAAGGCACATGTAAAGGATACCAAGACATATCAGACATTAACTGTGAGCTAGGGGAAAGTATAGATTAATATGAGAGGATTAAAATTACATATAACAGAGGGACCTCCAGTTCCACCAAAATGTAGTAGCTTTGTTACTTGCAAGTCTTCCTTCTTACAACTTAAACACCCTGGATAGAACACAACAAACCTAGGAAGACTCTGAAAGGTAGAAGGAAGCAGACTGTCTAGAAACCTTGGAACTTGAAAGAATGATGTGACAGTGATTTTTTAAAAATTGCCTCCCGTGTATCCTAGACAGGGCACTGCAGAAACCTCCAACATGCAACTGTCAGTAAGCACAGGGTGGGGGGGGCACTAAAGTGCCAAGAAAACTCTGTTCCCTTTAGCCAGAGGATCAGGGAAAGGAAGCTATAATAACATGAAACCTTTTTGGCACTACCCACCTACTCCAGCCAAACACCACTAGACCCACACCACCCCTTGGACACAGGGACTGCAGTCTGACAAAAGATGGCAGAAATCAGATTCCCTTGCTGGGGTAGCAATACTGAGCAGGCAGCTAATCTTCCATTCCTCACCAAGTGGAAGCAAGGGGTGCTCCAGTTTCTCTGCCAGGATAGCATCAATATGGTCCAGCTGCGAGCTAAGCCTCTACCTCTACCTAGCATCAACGAGACTTAACAAAGTGATCCAAGGTGGGACTAGTCAATACTAGGTTTTATTCCTACTCTCATGGGGAGCTGAATCTCCACCCTGGGACCAGGTGGTACTCCATTTCCCCTGCTTTCCCCAGCTGGTGCCAGAGGCACCCAACAGGGAGGTCCTGCCTCTCTCTACCATACAGCAGCAAAGCAGTGTGAGTCAGCCCTTCTACACTTCACTTGAAGTAAGAAAAGATCAATACCAATAGACTATGTATGCATATTGTAATACCTAGTGCAACCACTAAGAAAGCTGCATAAAGAGATATACTCAAAAACACTATAAATAAACTAAGATGGAATCTTAAAAAATGTTCACGTACCCCACAAGAAAGTAAGAAAAGAGAAACAGAGGAAACAAACAGAAAACAAATAATAAAATGGCAGACTTAAGCCCTAACATATCAATAATTACCTTAAGTATAAATGGTCTAAATATATCAATTAAAAGACAGAGACTGGAAGAATAGATTTTAAAAACAAAACAAAAAAATGTGATCCAACAATATGCTGTTTACAGGAAATACATTTCAGTTTCAACAACATAAGTAGGTTGAAAATAAAAGGATGGTAAAATATATACCATGTAAACATTAATCAAAAAAGAAGGAGTGGCTATATTAATATCAGATAAAATGGACTTCAGAGCAAAGAAAACTGGAGACAAAGAGGGACATTACATAATGATAAAAGGATCAGTCCACCGGGAAGACATAAGAACCTAAAGGTGTACATACCAAACAACAGAGCCTCAAAATATATGAAGCAAAATCGGACAGAACTGAAAGAAGAAATAGAAGACCTCTACAACACGATCAAGCAACAGGATCTGATTGATATTTATAGAACACTTCACCAGACAACAGAATACATATGCTTTCAAGTACCCACAGGAAATATACCAAGATAAACTATTTTCTGGGCCATAAAACAAACCTCAACAAATTTAAAAGAATTGAAATCATGAAAAGCATGTCTCAGATCACAGTGGAAACAAACTAGAAATCACTAACAGAAATATAACAGGAAAATCTGCAAACACGTGGAAACTACACAATATACTTCTAATTAATTCATGAGTCAAAGAAGAGGTCTCAAGGGAAATAAAAATACGTTGAATTGAATTAACATGAAAATACAATATGTCAAAGTTTGTGGGACACAGCTAAAGCAGTTCTGAGATTTATAGCACTAAATGTGCACATTAGAAAAGGGGAGAAGTCTCAAATGTATAATACAATACAAGCTCCCACCTCAAGAACCCAGAAGAAGAAAAGCAGAATGACCTAAAACAAGCAGAAGGACGGAAATAATGAAGATTGGAAATATTGAAATTGGAAACAGAAAAAGCAGTAGAGAAAATCCATGAAACAAAGAGCTGTTTCTTTGAAAATATCCATGCAACTGACAAACCTCTAGCAAACCTGACAAAAAAAGAGAAGACACAAGTTACCACCCTCAGGAATGAAATGATATCACTACAGACCCTGCCGACATCAGAGAATTGTGCTGAGTGAAAAAAACCAATCCCCAAAGCTTATATACTATATTATTCCATTTCTGTAACATTCTTGAAATGACAAAATTTCAAATAGTTCAAAAATGACAAAGTGATAAAAATGGAAAATAGATTAGATTAGTGGTCCCAAGGTTTTAAGGAGGAGATGGAAGAGGGAGAGAAGTGGCTGTGGCTATAAAAGGGCAAAATAAGGGGTCCTTGTGGTGATAAAATTGTTCACTATCTTTAACTGTATCACTGACAACATCCTGGGTTATTATACTGTCGTTTTGCAAGATGTTGCATTGGGGAAATGTGGATAAAGGGTACATGGGATCTGTCTGTATCATTTCTTACACCTGCATGTGAATCTATGTTTATCTGAAAAAGCTTAACTTTTTGAAAAAGTGCATATAAATAACTGTCAAATGGAGCTGTATTTAATAGGGATATTGTGGGGTAAAAAGAGTACTTTTGATGTTGAGGTAAGGAAGAACTTCATTGAAGACATAGTGTTGTACCTAAGCTAGGTAGTACATAGGGTGAGATGGGAGAAAAGAGAGAGGGCATTCAGACCAGAGAGGAAAGCATGAATGTTGCGTGTATTCTCATACAAGCTTTTGAGCCTTTCTTTGTTTAATTCACCTGGTCATGTCCCAAGAGCATGTGATAAAAATATAAATATTCTTTCATTGTAAAATGTTGATTTCTTTCATCTTAGAACATCTTGTTTATTTGGAAGCAAAAACATCTTTTTTCTTTGGCCTAATTCAATGCCAATGCTACAGTAAATGTTTGGTAAATATGTTGATGATAATTGCAGTGTTAATAAAGAAGACATACAAAAATGACATATTTTGCACAAATTACAATACTTAATAAATGTTAAGAAACTGCTGTCCATAAAATTTATATAGTAAACTTCATAGCCAGCCAGAGTAAGCTTGAGAACTTTAGATATTTTAGAGAACAAAATCTAATCCCACCCTGTCATGGTTTTCATGAGAAAAATAGGACTAACTAGTTATGACTACCTGAACATATACAGCTGGTTCATATATGAGCAGGATGATAGGAACTATGCCTACCTTATCCTCTGTTACTTAAGAATCCAGGTCTTCTGAATTCCCGATCAGCTTTGTCAGTTCTTATCGCCCACTCTAAACTAGAGCTGGGTAAAATAATGAAAAGTAATGGAAGTATACATGGGAAAGAAAGATGTCAGTCTTAGAAATCTTACAACTTACTTTTCAATTCTCTCTACATACTCCTGTAGAGTATACAGTAACAAAGCTTGTATTTCTTATTCTTCACTCAAGAACATGATCTCGTTTGTATCTAAAGAGACCTGGTTTCTTTTCTTTGCATTTATCAGTCCAATACAACATTCATCGTAAGTCTCTACAGCTTCCAAGAAGCTTAAACGTAAGTAGGTGGTCTCTGAAATCTAGTGGTGAGCAATCCAGCCAACATGTAACGTCACTGTTTTAAGGCTTTATCATTCCATAGTTTATGTAAACCAAAACTCGTATGTATCCCAAGTGTCTGAACATATCAGAGACTTAAAGAGAAATGTGCTTTTGCTATAAATCTCTTCATATTGAAGCAGATTAACAGGTGGTAAAGAAAAATGCAGCACAAGGGAGGAACATCAAAAATGGTATGTGAATATATGTCAACCCCAAAAGTATTACTTTGTATTTCTTTTAATATTTTTTTGCATGTCGGTTATTAAGCTAATCATGGGTTATGTTTTCTGATGTATACAAAATTTTTACCCAGTCTTCTGTTGATCAGGTCATGTGAGTGACTCCCTGTTATAATTTATAGTTTTTTTTTTTTAAATAAATGTATTTATTTATTTATTTATTTTTGCGTGTGTTGGGTCTTCGTTTCTGTGCGAGGGCTTTCTCTAGTTGTGGCGAGCAGGGGCCGCTCTTCATCGCGGTGCGCGGGCCTCTCTTGTTGCGTAGCACAGGCTCCAGACACGCAGGCTCAGTAGTTGTGGCTCATGGGCCTAGTTGCTCCACGGCATGTGGGATCTTCCCAGACCAGGGCTCGAACCTGTGTCCCCTTCATTGGCAGGCAGATTCTCAACCACTGCGCCACCAGGGAAGCCCCATAATTTATAGTTTTAATTAAAATTCTTATTTGTACACAGCCTCATTGCTTCTGTATTTAAGATCTGATTTCTTTCAGAACTTAAGTCTTTAATAGTTTGCATGACTTGATATACTATCTCTTTAAGGAATTTGAAGTTCTCAATCCCACCATAGGCCTAGAACATCACAAGATGCCATCTCTGTTTTCTAGTGGGTAAACTAAAGAACAAAGAGCTAAAGTCATTTTTCTGAGTCATTGAGCTGGGGATACGATATAACTCTTCAGTTTGGCTTTCTAATTTTCAGGGTTAGAACTTAGTTCTTTCTTTGTAAAGTCAGTAAATCAGACATCAGGCGTAAGAAAGATAAATCTTAGAAGAATAAGGTAGAGGAGTCCAGTTATTTTCAGGCTCAAGATTTATGGCCCAAAATGGACATACTTAGTCCCTCCTCAGCTACAAGTAGAGTTGTTCTGACTGTTAATGATAAATAATTTCTAACATCTTATGGCGTTCTTTCTTCTTTTCTTAGATTACAGCGTCAGAGCCATGCTAAAGATAATGAAATCAAGAGCCTTAAAGAGCAACTTTCTATGAAAAGGTAACAAACAGCTGTTGCTCTGGTTGAGTGCACCCTCTCTGAAACTCTGTGGATTCCACTCAGCATATTCTGGCTAAGGTGGCCATATAACTTGTCATCCAAACTGGGGCACTTTTGAGCATGATACTGAGCAGTATTAATAATTACACTGGGACAAAAGATAAAAGCTGGAAGTGTCCTAGGCAAATAGGGAGGAATGTTCACCTTGCCTCTGGCTCTGGAAAACTGCTGAGAGTGATTAAATCAGCAAAGTTATGGTGCCACAACAAACTACTGTAAGGAACTAGGGCTTATGAATTCTTTTTTCTTTACTGTAATCAATACTACTAGGTGTGACTGCTTTATGAAACTGGGTAAGTTTGGTTCTGATTCACATATTTTTTTATAATAGCTGTTTTGAGATCTAATTCATATAGAATAGAATTCACCCTGTTAAAGCATACTATTCCTTGGTTTGTAGTATATGTATAGAGGTGTACAACCATCATCACTATCTAATTCCAGAACATTTTTCTCACCCTAAAAAGAAACCCTGGGTCCATTAGAAGTCACTCCCCATTCTCTTGTCCCCCAGCTTCTGGGAACCACTAGTCTATTTTTTTGTCTCTGTGGATTTACTTATTCTGGACGTTTCATATAAAAGGAATCATATAATATGTAGCCTCTTTTGATTAACTTCTTTCACTTAACGTAATGTTTTCAAGGTTCATCCGTGTTTTAACATGTATCAGTACTCATTCCTTTTTATGGACAAATAATATTCCATTGTACGGATATACCACACTTTGCTTACCTTTTCATCAGTTGATGGACATTTGGTTTGTGTCCATATTTTGGCTGTTATGAATAAGGCTGGTATGAACATTTGTCTACAAATTTTTGTGTGGACATATGATTTCAATTCTCTTGGGTATATACCTAAGAGTAGAATTGCTGAGACATGCAGTAAACTCTGTTTAACTTTTGGAGGAACTGCCAAACTATTTTCCAAGTGACTGCACCGTTTTATAATCCCAGCAGGAATGGATGAGTGTTCCAATTCTCCACATTCTCACCAAGACTTATTATGTTATCTGTCTTTATTTCACCCATTGTAGTGTTTGTAAAGTGGTATGTCTTTTTGGTTTTGATTTGCATTTTCCTAATAATTAATTATGTTGAGTATCTTTTCATGTGCTTATTGGCTATTTGTGTATCTACTTGGAGAAATGTCCATTTACTTCCTTTGACTATTTTTAATATTGGGTTGTTTCTCTTTTAACTATTGAGCTTTAAGAGTTTTTTGTATATTCTGGATACAAGTTCCTTGTCAGATACATGATTTTCGAATATTTTCTTCCATTCTGTGGGTTGTCTTTTCACTTTCTTGATCATGTCCTTAGAAGCACAGTTGATTTTGATGAAGTCCAATTTATCTATTTTTTCTCTCGTAGGCAAGCTTTGCACAGTATTCAGTGGCATCATAATTCCTTTTTGTTGACTCCTTGAATATTTTATAATTTTTCCCCTCAAAATAATCTGGCCTTATTGATATTAACAACATATTGTCTTATCAGGCTTCTCATCAATGTTTGTCAGGTACTCAAGCATCCAGCTGTTTCTAATAATAAAACATTGAGGAAAGCCTTTGTGAAAGTCCTTATTACAAAAATGTTATACGTCCAATTAATTGCTTTCATTAGAAACATAATTTGGTTTGTATGCTCTAGTGTTCTGGGGCTCAAGTGTAGGAAGCTGAAATGGAATAGGAAAAAGAGAAACCTCATAGGTAGCCATTTTCCATAATAATTATTTATTATTCATAAATAATATCCTTATCATCATCTCCTTCTCTCCTTCTCAAGCTATGGGAATTGTTTTCATTCTAAGGTACTGAATGTGAGCACTGAGATAAACAGTAAAATATTTTAGTACGGTGACTTAGCTTTATGACAGAGATAATAAAAATTTTTGTGGTTGCTATTGTTAGAACACAAAAAGGCTTGTAGAAACTTTATTTTATGTAAAACTTATTAATAATAATAGCTAACATTTATTTAGTACTTAGTATGTGCCAAACACAAAGTGCTTTATGTATATTATCTGAATGAATTTTCACAACAACTCTTTGAGGTAAGTAATATAATTTTCTCCATTTTTATATGTGAGGAAACTGAGGTATAGAGAAGTAACTTTCCCATGGTTTCACATTTAATAAGTTGTGGAGGTCAGATTCATCTTCAGACAACTTGATTTCAGAACCAAAGTTTAAATGACAACTTTAAACCCTCCACATTCATGATAGTAAAGGGCAACAGTAAGAGTTAAGTAATGTCTTCTATTGCTTTTATATGCTGTATACTTTCCAGGAAATCATCTCCTATCCATTGAATAGCTTGTATCTGTCTGCCTCCTGAATAAGGTTGAAAAGTCTGTCCTTGCTGCAGTGTTACTGACTCTTTATCATATATTTCAGATCTCAGTGGGAAATGGAGAAGCATAATCTGGAAAGCACAATTAAAACATACTTAAACAAACTGAATGCAGAAACTAGCAGAGCTTTAACAGCTGAGGTAAAAAAAGAGGGAGAGAGAGATGGGGTTGAGGAGTGAAGTTTTACTTGTGTACTTGTATACTAAAGAATTTTTAAAAGATTGTTTTTTGAATAAACAGAATTAAGACATCTGAGGACCAGCCAGAAAAACACAGCTCAAACTCTTGTGCTTTTTTGACTTGTTGGCATTTTGTATATTTTTACTTGAAGATTGATGATCTTATGTTGTTTTCCCCCAAATGACTCCAAGAAATTGTTTTGCTTCAGTATGTATAGCAAATATAGACATCTTAGAAAATTCTCATTAATCCAGGTGACTAAGCCAAACTTCTAAGAATAACATTTCACTGCTGCCATAATATCTCCTTTCTTTGCTATTTAACTACATAGATCTTCCAAAAACACATACACACCATACATTCCAGTGTTGGAAACCAACTTAACTCTTCCCCCAGAAAGGCATCCAGTTTCTTCTAAGTTATTTTAGAACACCACAGCTAGGATCTCTCAAAAGAAATGTGATTGTATGTATGTATGTAATTTTTATTTATAGATAACCAAACTTGAAATACAATAAAATTCAAATTTTTGGAGCACTCGTTGACATTAAAAGCATTAGAAACCTTCTCACCTTTGTCATGGTAAGGTCTATTTTTTAGCAGAGTACTCTGGAATCCAGAGCTCAACAATCAACAGGTGATATCTGCACAAAAAATCCCTGGACAGTAAAGTATTGGAGTATTAAATTTAACCGGAAAAAAAAAAAGCTCAGATTACCTTAAGAGTTCAAGTTTGTAGACTTTGTTTTTCACTGCTTTTAATCAGAAAGTTCCTTTCTACTTCCATTATTAATTTTAGAAACACTTAATGCTGTCCAAGAGTATAATGAGCTATTTTCAGTGAATATTGAGTGATCAATAGGAAAAAACAGAGGCCAAATGACCATGCATCAATAATAGTTGGAAGGGATTCCACTGTTGGAGAGACATCGGCCTAGATGACCTCCAAGGCCCATTTGGACAGCATAGTCCTGTATGGTCTGATTGTTTTCTTACTCCTTCATCAATTAAAAAAAAAAATTAAATAGCAGGACTTCTTTTGAGTGTTCTTAAACACACTTGCTGCATAATAGAGTTATCTGAGAGCTTTTAAAAACGCCTTTTCAGGGCTTCCTTGGTGGCGCAGTGGTTAAGAATCCACCTGCCAATGCAGGGGATACGGGTTCGAGCCCTGGTCCAGGAAGATCCCACATGCCCCGGAGCAACTAAGCCCATGTGTCACAACTACTGAGCCTGCACTCTAGAGCCCGTGAGCCATAACTACTGAGCTCACGTGCCACAACTACTGAAGCCCATACTCCTAGAACCCGTGCTCCACAACAAGAAAAGCCACCGCAATGAGAAGCCCGCGCACCGCAACGAAGAGTAGCCCCCACTCACAGCAACTAGAGAAAGCCTGCACACAGCAACGAAGACCCAACACAGCCAAAAATAAATAAATAAAATAAATGTTTATTTTTAAAAAATCAATAACATAAAAAGAAAAAGATATTCAGAAATTTAAAAAAAAAACCCGTTTCCCAGGCTACACCTAGTATCAATTAAATTAGAATCTCTGAACCCAAGCCATCATTTTTTTTAAGTTTCTGAGATGATTCCAGTGCATATGCAAGTTTAAAAACTAATGTTCTAAAATGTTTCCCAACCCAGTAACTTTTGAATAAAAATATTAGAATTTCAGAATTGATCAAAGAGCTTTAAAATGTGTTTTGGGCAGGAAAGAAGCTCAGGTGCTGTTGGAAGAGATTGAAAAAAAATAACTTTAAATTTACTTGAAATATTTGAGGAAAGAATGTGTTCATTTACAAGGACATCTTTAACTTTTTTCTCTTTCTCTCAAAAATCTGTAGGTATATTTCTTACAGTGTCGTAGAGATTTTGGTTTGCTTCATCTAGAGCAGACTGAAAAGGAATGCCTCAGTCAGCTTGCCAGGGCGACTCACATGGCAGCAAGGTAACCTCTCCCTCTTCCTTAATGTGTCTTGGTCTCTGAGGTACTCACAGGTGGCTCCAAGGTTGAACGTAATCTGTTATGTGTTTTACATATATGACATCAGACTCTTTGGAGTGAAGAAGCCATTATTTTTTTAAACCTCAAATGTCATTTAGTCACTTTGAGCTTTTACTTTGTTGCTCCTGCTGTAGCGCTGAGTAGGCTACTAAGTGCAGTAGTAGCTGATGGCAGATTTTTCCCCTCCTCAGCAATGAAACAGATCAAAAGTCTCAGTCAGAGACATGCTTGAAGACCAGATATTTACAAAACAAGGTGGATTCTAATTGGAAAACTTTTTTCTTATTTTTTTTTCTCTTAACGCTTGATTTTAAATACCTTTGGAAAAATACATTGAGGGAAAAAATCAGTATTAACACCTCAAACCGTGTTAAAGGCCGTTTCCTGCTGTGCTACAAATGAGTGGTTTTCAAATTTTAGGCAGGTTGCATGGGATTCTTCAGTTTATAATTTTATGGGGTACACCTTTGAACTTAAGGAATTAATTAGATTAAAATCTCTGGGACCAAAGCATCACTACTTTTAATGATTATTATTTTAATATAATCATCATCATTCTTCAATTCTAAAGAATCGGAATCTCTGATGTTTAACAGGATTCCCAGGAGACACTGATGTGCATTCATGTCAGGGAAGCACTGTTGTAAGTGATCAGTCTATCTTTGCTTGCTAGAGGGAGAAAGGATGCTCTATAAATTAGAATATTATCAAGCTTCTTTGTATGAGATGATCTCAGTGATAACTTGTTATGCTCTTTTGTGCCAGGTGATAGTGGGGTGGGGATGTTTTAACAGATAGAGCCTTTTGAAAGGCCACATGAAATCTCTCTTCTTGAGATGCCAGACCCTAAACACCTCAAAGCTGTTTTACTTAAGTTGTTTGATGGGCATGGTGGGCAGAGCTACTGTGTTTGTGCAATTTAGCAGATCATAGAGACAACAATCTAATTCATCCTCGCAGAAGAGGTATTTCTTTCTGACTTTCCTTTCTATAGGGAATATCTTTTTCTAATTTGCAAAAGAGCCTGATAGGCCAACCATGGCCCTGTGATGTCAGGGTTAACGTGAAGATAGTCCAAAACCTGCTTTCAGGATGTCAACATCTTTGAGAATGCTCCTGCATTGGATGGCTAGGGCAGTTTCCCTGTGTGGCCTTCTGCCTCCCTTCTTCAATGGAGGATTCCTATACAGAGGAATGTCTTTGTTTCCTAGTCCTTTTAAAAATTTTTGATAACAAGCCCTTCCATACAACTTTCTGCCCATTTGAGGTAATTGGTGATAGAGGTAATTTTGTTGTTGTTTTACTTTATTTATATACATGCTAGAGAACATAATAGAAATTTTTGGAAATCTAAGTGGCATATAAAAAGAAAGAACTTTCTCTTGTGTCTCCATTTCTATACCAGCAACCTAAAATCACTTCAGTTAAAGGCTGCAGTAGACAGTTGGAATGCCATTGTGACAGATGTTAGAAACAAGATTACATTCCTCAGGGTAAGTCATGAAGTATTTAGAGTAAATTGACTGAATGGTGTAGGTGGTATATACTTAAAGAAAACATCTAACATTAAAAACAATTACTAGAGAAATTTAAGGAAGAACATGTTTTTTCATTGCAGTTATTAAAGTTTATGCCTTTTTGAGGTTTGAGACTGATTACTTCCACTGTAGTTGGTTGTAGATAACATCCTAGGCTCTTACATGTGGTCTTCTAGGTCCTTAGTCTAGTAAATGGTAAACTCAAAAATTGTGCCTCACACTTAATTTTCCTAGAATTCCAAAGTTAACTCTGCTCCAGTCAGAAATAAATGTCTTAACTTGATCTGAGTAATTATGTGTTTACAGAATTAAAAGGAAGATCAAGCAGATCTGTATAGTTTTCAATCTTAACTTTTTATGTAATTACTCCCTAATGCAAAATAATAAATTCTTAATTATTCATGTAATAGAATTAGGACTGTGCTAAAAGTAATCTAAAGCGGTAACCCACTGAATATTTGTCTAGCTTTGTCCTTGGTGGTCTTCCCTGTTTCTTTCCCAGACTCATTCATACTCAGTCTTTAGTGATGCTTAGCATATTTATTGGATTTATTCAAAGTTCTGGCCTCAAAAGAGATGCCCCTTGTTCTCTATCATTGTTTTCTTCTAAGAACGTGTCCTATATATGGAAGTTTCTAAATGTTTGAAGACTTTCTCTTCCAGCTCTTGTGGTTTGTTTACAAAATAACATATAAAGCAAAATGGGGACAATGCCAAAAATGTTGAAAGTATGTTTTTAAGCCTCAAGGATAGGAGTCTTACCTTTGGCAAAATCTAAGAAGAAAAACCAAAGGTATATGTGGAACTGGAGAAAGCTACAGGTATAACTTTTAAGATTAAAAAAAAATGTGGACATTCAAAAGTTTTCCCTAAAACTTCCCCTCCAGTTTTTAAAATGAACATTTGCAAGTAGTTCAACTCTTTGTTACAAATATTTTTTCCCCATATTTATCAGCAAGTAGATTATTTACATCTTCTTGATCTTTAGACTCTGTTTACTTTATATCAGTGGTTCCCATTTGGGGGCTAAAAATTATGGAAACACTGAGGAGTTATCACAGAGATCTGTGAATTATGTGTCTCTGTATCTTGTCAATCAATAGATACTTCTAAAAATACAACTATTTACATTTATGGATAGTGGTGTATAGAGTTGTTTTTATGTCAAAAATTCTTTTTATATTATTTCTGGCATAATAGATTGGAAGTCACTCATCTATGTTGTACTATTCAAAACTACATCAAGTATTTCCATATGCTATTTCTTTGAAGTTGATTTTGCTGTAAAATATTGTTTCTCCTACTAGACACAGTACAATGAACAAATTAACAAGGTGAAGCAAGGGTTTGCCTTGAGTACCTTGCCTCCAATCCAGCTTCCTCCACCACCACCCAGTCCTGAGATACTGGTAAGAAATACAGTTGACTCTTGAACAATGCAGGTGTTGGGAGTGCCAACCCCCCCTCCCCCCGCCCCATGCAGTCGGAAATCTGGGTACTGCTCTCTCTGCCTCACAAACAACGGAATTGATAAATGACTACCCAAGAGCAGGAAGCTGAAACAGTTTGGATAGAATCAGGACTCAAACCCTAGTTTTTTGATTCCACATATTGTGATTTCTAATCAAATGCAAACTTTCTCCACATTTAGTTAATTTAAAGATCTGTAAAATGAAAATATAGGGACTGTATTTATTGAAAAAAATCAATGTATAAGTGGACCCACACAATTCAGACCTGTGTTGTTCAAGTGTCAACTGTATAACATTTTGAAAAATCACCATCTTCATCTTGATAAAATGGTAACAGCTTTAAAACACTGAATATGCATTATGTTTGTGTGTTCAGAGTGGAAAGGGTACATGTAGTGCGTATCATTTGTAATTATGTCCATTCCTGCTGTATCATCTACAGATGATATGACTAGTTGGCTGACTCAGCTGAGGCAAGAGGTAGGTTGTATCACTGGATTTTAGTAATGCGTTTGATATCTAAAGAGGTAATATATGCTCATTCATCCTGTCGATCACACTTACATTATGAGAGAAAACTGATGAATGCCTAGAATTCCCAATGCCCTCAAGTTACTGCTAGATGACTAAAACATCTCAGCATAATACCCTAGCATGCTGGACTTCACCCCCCGACTTCCACTTTAGACTCTGTTTTCCTTAACTTTTATCTTCTATTCTACCTTTAACAGTAAGGACAGCTTTCATTTATGACCCTTCCCTGCTTACTGTAAGGGATAAATAGGTCTTCATCAGACAAACTAATCTCTATGCTATACTATTTATGTTAGCCTTCTGGGAAACACAGCACCTTAACCCAATAAACTCATACAGCTTTCCAAAAGACCTTTTAGAACAGAACCACTTTAGTATTTGTTGTAAAGCTGGTTTGGTGGTGCTGAACTCTCTCAGCTTTTGCTTGTCTGTAAAGGTTTTAATTTCTCCATCAAATCTGAATGAGATCCTTGCTGGGTAGAGTAATCTTGGTTGTAGGTTTTTCTCCTTCATCACTTTACATATGTCCTGCCACTCCCTTCTGGCTTGCAGAGTTTCTGCTGAAAGATCAGCTGTTAACCTTATGGGGATTCCCTTGTGTGTTATTTGTTGTTTTTCCCTTGCTGCTTTTAATATGTTTTCTTTGTATTTAATTTTTGATAGTTTGATTAATGTGTGTCTTGGCGTGTTTCTCCTTGGATTTATCCTGTATGGGGCTCTCTGTGCTTCCTGGACTTGATTAACTATTTCCTTTCCCATATTAGGGAAGTTTTCAACTTCTCTTCAAATATTTTCTCAGTCCCTTTCTTTTTCTCTTCTTCTTCTGGGACCCCTATAATTCGAATGTTGGTGCATTTAATGTTGTCCCAGAGGTCTCTGAGACTGTCCTCAGTTCTTTTCATTCTTTATTTCCACTATTTTATCTTCCAGGTCACTTATCCGTTCTTCTGCCTCAGTTATTCTGCTATTGATCCCTTCTAGAGTATTTTTAATTTCATTTATTGTGTTGTTCATCATTGCTTGTTTCCTCTACTGGGCATATACCCTGAGAAAACCATAATTCTAAAAGAGTCACGTACCACAATGTTCATTGCAGCTCTATTTACAATATCCAGGACGTGGAAGCAACCTAAGTGTCCATCAACAGATGAATGGATAAAGAAGATGTGGCACATATATACAATGGAATATTACTCAGCCATAAAAAGAAACGAAATTGAGTTATTTGTAGTGAGGTGGATGGACCTAGAGTCTGTCATACAGAGTGAAGTAAGTCAGAAAGAGAAAAACAAATACCATATGCTAACACATATATATGGAATCTAAGAAAAAATTTAAAAAGGCCATGAAGAACCTAGTGGCAAGACGGGAATAAAGACACAGACCTACCAGAGAATGGACTTGAGGATACGGGGAGGGGGAAGGGTAAGCTGTGACAAAGTGAGAGAGTGGCATGGACATATATACACTACCAAACGTAAAATAGCTAGCTAGTGGGAAGCAGCCGCATAGCACAGGGAGATCAGCTCGGTGGTTTGTGACCACCTAGAGGGGTGGGATAGGGAGGGTGGGAGGGAGGGAGATGCAAGAGGGAAGAGATATGGGAACATATGTATAACTGATTCACTTTGTTATAATGCAGAAACTAACACACCATTGTAAAGCAATTATACTCCAATAAAGATGTTAAAAAAAAAAACAGAACCACTAGATAATAACCTTTATTATGATAACAGATCTGAGGGTAAGAAAAGAAGAAAGGTGTGATATATTTAGGGGTAGATCACTTTTGACAGTAGCATTTCTGCTTATAGTAGAACTTTGAAAATGTTTTTTCTACAAATACTAGTTGAGTATATCAAAGAACTTAAAAATTATGTGAATTGTGTGGAGTTACACTATGTTTCAAAAGCAGAATTCAGAGCTGAAAGCATTATGATATGCACCATGGGCTTTAGTTTAGAATGACAGTATTGCCTTTTATATTTTTGGTTAATTCAGGTTTTATAGGAGCATTATATTATGGATATTATTATTCTAGGCTTTGAACACCATCATACCCAACTCTCCTGATAAGGAGTGTGTTGCGTAGATGACAGAAATCCCAGATTCCCTGTAGTTCTATGGGAAGTAACACATATTCTTGGTAGGATTTCTAGAAACCTGTTGCCTCTGCCTGTATTCAAACTACTGCCTATAGGTTGTAGTTAAACTCTCCCATGACTCTAAATATAAAATGGCTCTAGAGACTCGGACACTAGAAACAGAGTTGTTCTTTGGAGTTTTCTGGAACCAGACTGGCATAATCTATCTGATACTAGTGACACTATAACTGACAAACATAATCAAACCTTGACCTCTACATCCTCATCCCTTCAGAGACTTGCTTATGGCTGATGTGGCTACCCAGGTTTAGTCAAGGGAAAAAACCCGCTGGCAGTTAGGCTCAATGGAATTTATAAGCATCCCTTGCTAACGCTTGAGAGGTACATGTGTATCTTTTGTGCTTCCTAACCAGAGTCACTGCTGTGCTTTATCAAAGCTGACAGTTGTGTTAAAGTACAAGCATCAGTGACCACTGAGAATTAGTAGAACAGTTTGAGAGCACAGATGCTAGAAATGTGACCATTATTTTTGCAATAAATTGAGGTGGTATTATACAATGGAAATACATTAGAGGTCTGGGTTCAGGTCCTAACTCTGTGAAGAACTGTGTTGGTTTTGGGAAACTCAGCTGTCCCAGACTTTGGTTTTCCTATCTAAAAATCAGGAAATTGTACTAGATGATCTGATCACTAAAGTCTGTCTTTCTGAGATTCTAGTATTGTAAAGAATGGTTGAGATGAATATTTCCATGGGGTTGCAATCACTTCCATGACTAATTTTCTAGCTATAACCACGTAGAAAGGCCTAGAAAGTTTTTACATGATTTTGCAAAACTAGAAATCACCTGAAAATGTTCTACAGAACTAGGATCTGAATTATGTAAGTAATGGAAGAGGAAAAATAATGTTAAAATTATTGAAGCAGGAGGATTAACCAAGATGGCGGAGTAGAAGGACGTGCTCTCACTCCCTCTTGCGAGAGCACCAGAATCACAACTGGCTGCTGGACAATCATTGACAGGAGGACCCTGGACTTCACCAAGGAGGATACCCCACGTCCAAGGACAGAGGAGAAGCCACAGTGAGACGGTAGGAGGGGCGCAATCAGAGTAAAATCTAATCCCATAACTGCTGGGCGGGTGACTCACAGACTGGCGAACACTTATACCACAGAAGTCCACCCACTGGAGTGAAGGTTCTGAGCCCCACGTCAGGCTTCCCAACCTGGGGGTCTGGCAACGGGAGGAGGAATTCCTAGAGAATCAGACTTTGAAGCCTAGTGGGAACTGATTGCAGGACTTCGACAGGACTGGGGGAAACAGAGACCCCACTCTTGGAGGGCACACACAAAGTAGTGTGCGCATCGGGACCCAGGGGAAGGAGCAGTGACCCTGGGGGAGACTGAACCAGACCTACCTGCTGGTGTTGGGGGGTCTCCTGCAGAGGCAGGGGGTGGCTCTGTTTCACCGTGGGGACAAGGACACTGGCAGCGGAGGTTCTGGGAAGTGCTCCTTGGCGTGAGCCCTCCCAGAGTCTGCCATTAACCCCACCAAAGAGCCCAGGTAGGCTCCAGTGTTGGGTTGCCTCAGGCAAAACAACCAACAGGGAGGGAACCCAGCCCCACCCATCAACAGTCAAGTGGATTAAAGTTTTACTGAGCTCTGATCACCACAGCAACAGTCAGCTCTACCCACCACCAGAGCCTCCCATCAAGCCTCTTAGATAGCCTCAACCACCAGAGGGCAGACAGCAGAAGCAAGAAAAACTACAATCCTGCAGCCTGTGGACCAAAAACCACAGTTACAGAAAGATAGACAAGATGAAAAGGCAGAGGGCTATGTACCAGATGAAGGAACAAGAAAAAAACCCAGAAAAACAACTAAATGAAGTGGAGATAGGCAACCTTCCAGAAAAAGAATTCAGAATAATGATAGTGAAGATGATCCAGGACCTCGGAATAAGAATGGAGGCAAAGATTGAGAAGATGCAAGAAATGTTTAACAAAGACCTAGAAGAATTAAAGAACAAACAAACAGAGATGACCAATACAATAACTGAAATGAAAACTACACTAGAAGGAATCAATAGCAGAATAACTGAGGCAGAAGAACGGATAAGTGACCTGGAAGACAGAATGGTGGAATTCACTGCTGCGGAACAGACTAAAGAAAAAAGAATGAAAAGAAATGAAGACAGCCTAAGAGGCCTCTGGGACAACATTAAACGCAACAACATTCGCATTATAGGGGTCCCAGAAGGTGAAGAGAGAGAGAAAGGACCAGAGAAAATATTTGAAGAGATTATAGTCGAAAACTTCCCTAACATGGGAAAGGAAATAGCCACCCAAGTCCAGGAAGCACAGAGAGTCCCATACAGGATAAACCCAAGGAGAAACACGCCGAGACACATGGTAGTCAAAGTGGCAAAAATTAAAGACAAAGAAAAATTATTGAAAGCAGCAAGGGAAAAACGACAAATAACATACAAGGGAACTCCCATAAGGTTAACAGCTGATTTCTCAGCAGAAACTCTGCAAGCCAGAAGGGAGTGGCATGATATACTTAAAGTGATGAAAGGGAAGAACCTACAACCAAGATTACTCTACCCAGCATGGATCTCATTTAGATTTGATGGAGAAATCAAAAGCTTTACAGACAAGCAAAAGCTCAGAGAATTCAGCACCACCAAACCAGCTCTACAACAAATGCTAAAGGAACTTCTCTAAGTGGGAAACACAAGAGAAGAAAAGGACCTACAAAAACAAACCCAAAACAATTAAGAAAATGGTCATAGGAACATACATATCGATAATTACCTTAAACGTGAATGGATTAAATGCCCCAACCAAAAGACATAGCCTGGCTGAATGAATACAAAAACAAGACCCATATATATGCTGTCTACAAGAGACCCACTTGAGACCTAGGGACACATACAGACTGAAAGTGAGGGGATAGTAAAAGCTATTCCATGCAAATGGAAATCAAAAGAAAGCTGGAGTAGCTATACTCATATCAGATAAAATAGACTTTAAAATAAAGACTGTTACAAGAGACAAGGAAGGACACTACATAATGATCAAGGGATCAAATCCAAGAAGAAGATATAACAATTATAAATATATATGCACCCAACATAGGAGCACCTCAATACATAAGGCCACTGCTAACAGCTATAAAAGAGGAAATTGACAGTAACACAATCATAGTGGGGGACTTTAACACCTCACTTACACCAATGGACAGATCATCCAAAATGAAAATAAATAAGGAAACAGAAGCTTTAAATGACACAATAGACCAGATGGATTTAATTGATATATATAGGACATTCCATCCAAAAACAGCAGATTACACCTTCTTCTCAAGTGCGCACGGAACATTCTCCAGGATAGATCACATCTTGGGTCACAAATCAAGCCTCAGTAAATTTAAGAAAATTGAAATCATATCAAGCATCTTTTCTGACCACAACGCTATGAGATTAGAAATGAATTACAGGGAAAAAAACGTAAAAAACACAAACACATGGAGGCTAAACAATACGTTACTAAATAAGCAAGAGATCACTGAAGAAATCAAAGAGGAAATCAAAAAATACCTAGAGACAAATGACAATGAAAACACGACGACCCAAAACCTATGGGATGCAGCGAAAGCAGTTCTAAGAGGGAAGTTTATAGCTATACAAGCCTACCTAAAGAAACAAGTAAAATCTCAAGTAAACAATCTAACCTTACACCTAAAGAAACTAGAGAAAGAGGAACAAACAAAACCCAAAGTTAGCAGAAGGAAAGAAATCATAAAGATCAGAGCAGAAATAAATGAAATAGAAACAAAGAAAACAATAGCAAAGATCAATAAAACTAAAAGTTGGTTCTTTGAGAAGATAAACAAAATTGATAAGCCATTAGCCAGACTCATCAAGAGAAAGAGGGAGAGGACTCAAATCAATAAAATCAGAAATGAAAAAGGAGAAGTTACAACAGACACCGCAGAAATACAAAGCATCCTAAGAGACTACTACAAGCAACTTTATGCCAATAAAATGGACAACCTGGAAGAAATGGACAAATTTTTAGAAAGGTATAACCTTCCAAGACTGAACCAGGAAGAAACAGAAAATATGAACAGACCAATCACAAGTAATGAAATTGAAACTGTGATTAAAAATCTTCCAACAAACAAAAGTCCAGGACCAGATGGCTTCACAGGTGAATTCTATCAAACATTTAGAGAAGAGCTAACACCTATCCTTCTCAAACTCTTCCAAAAAATTGCAGAGGAAGGAACACTCCCAAACTCATTCTATGAGGCCACCATCACCCTGACACCAAAACCAGACAAAGACACTACAAAAAAAGAAAATTACAGACCAATATCACTGATGAACATAGATGCAAAAATCCTCAACAAAATACTAGCAAACAGAATCCAACAACACATTAAAAGGATCATACACCACGATCAAGTGGGATTTATCCCAGGGATGCAAGGATTCTTCAATATACGCAAATCAATCAATGTGATACACCATATTAACAAATTGAAGAATAAAAACCATATGATCATCTCAATGGATGCAGAAAAAGCTTTTGACAAAATTCAACACCCATTTATGATAAAAACTCTCCAGAAAGTGGGCATAGAGGGAACCTACCTCAACATAATAAAGGCCATATATGAAAAACCCACAGCAAACATCATTCTCAATGGTGAAAAACTGAAAGCGTTTCCTCTAAGATCAGGAACGAGACAAGGATGTCCACTCTCACCACTATTATTCAACATAGTTCTGGAAGTCCTAGCCACGGCAATAAGAGAAGAAAAAGAAATAAAAGCAATACAAATTGGAAAAGAAGAAGTAAAACTGTCACTGTTTGCGGATGACATGATACTATACATAGAGAATCCTAAAACTGCCACCAGAAAACTGCTAGAGCTAATTAATGAATACGGTAAAGTTGCAGGATACAAAATTAATGCACAGAAATCTCTTGCATTCCTATACACTAATGATGAAAAATCTGAAAGAGAAATTATGGAAACACTCCCATTTACCATTGCAACAAAAAGAATAAAATACCTAGGAATAAACCTACCTAGGGAGACAAAAGACCTGTATGCAGAAAACTATAAGACACTGATGAAAGAAATTAAAGATGATACCAACAGATGGAGAGATATACCATGTTCTTGGATTGGAAGAATCAACATTGTGAAAATGAGTATACTACCCAAAGCAATCTACAGATTCAATGCAATCCCTATCAAATTACCAATGGCAATTTTTACGGAGCTAGAACAAATCATCTTAAAATTGGTATGGAGACACAAAAGACCCCGAATAGCGAAAGCAGTCTTGAGGGAAAAAAATGGAGCTGAAGGAATCAGACTCCCTGACTTCAGACTATACTACAAAGCTACAGTAATCAAGACAATATGGTACTGGCACAAAAACAGAAACAGAGATCAATGGAACAAGATAGAAAGCCCAGAGATAAACCCATGCACCTATTGTCAACTAATCTATGACAAAGGAGGCAAAGATATACAATGGAGAAAAGACAGTCTCTTCAATAAGTGGTGCTGGGAAAACTGGACAGCTACATGTAAAAGAATGAAATTAGAATACTAACACCATACACAAAAATAAACTCAAAATGGATTAGAGACCTAAATATAAGACTGGACACTATAAAACTCTTAGAGGAAAACATAGGAAGAACACTCTTTGACATCAATCACAGCAAGATCTTTTTTGATCCACCTCCTAGAGTAATGGAAATAAAAACAAAAATAAACAAATGGGACCTAATGAAACTTCAAAGCTTTTGCACAGCAAAGGAAACCATAAACAAAACGAAAAGACAACCCTCAGAATGGGAGAAAATATTTGCAAACGAATCAACGGACAAAGGATTAATCTCCAAAATATATAAACAGCTCATTCAGCTCAATATTAAAGAAACAAACACCCCAATCCAAAAATGGGCAGAAGACCTAAATAGACATTTCTCCAAAGAAGACATACAGATGGCCACGAAGCACATGAAAAGATGCTCAACATCACTAATTATTAGAGAAATGCAAATCAAAACTACAATGAGGTATCACCTCACTCCTGTCAGAATGGGCATCATCAGAAAATCTACAAACAACAAATGCTGGAGAGGGTGTGGAGAAAAGGGAACCCTCTTGCACTGTTGGTGGGAATGTAAATTGATACAGCCACTATGGAGAACAATATGGAGGTTCCTTAAAAAACTAAAAATAGAATTACCATATGACCCTGCAATCCCACTACTGGGCATATACCCAGAGAAAACCGTAATTCAAAAAGACACATGCACCCGAATGTTCATTGCAGCACTATTTACAATAGCCAGGTCATGGATGCAACCTAAATGCCCATCAACAGACGAATGGATAAAGAAGATGTGGCACATATATACAATGGAATATTACTCAGCCATAAAAAGGAACGACATTGAGTCATTTGTTGAGAAGTGGATGGATCTAGAGACTGTCATACAGAGTGAAGTGGGTCAGAAAGAGAAAAACAAATATCGTATATTAATGCATGTATGTGGAACCTAGAAAAATGGTACAGATGAGCCGGTTTGCAGGGCAGAAGTTGAGACACAGACGTAGAGAATGGACATATGGACACCAAGGGGGGAAAACTGCGGTGGGGTGGGGATGGTGGTGTGCTGAATTGGGCGATTGGGATTGACATGTATACACTGATGTGTATAAAATTGTTGCCTAATAAGAACCTGCAGTATAAAACAACAAACAAACAAAACAACTAATACTAAACTTTCATTGGGTTATTTGTATGGAAATATGTTAATATAAATGTTTCAGACATTACATGAAATTTCTAAAAATCTTGTATTTGTATGGAAATATGTATGGAAATATGTTAATATAAATGTTTCAGACATTATGTGAAATTTCTAAAAATCTTGTATTTGTATGGAAATATGTTAATATAAATGTCTCAGACATTACATGAAATTTCTAAAAATCTTATATGTTCTGGTATAATGTTATAAGTAATAATCCTAGTTATTACTTTAAAATGTATATCTCAGAAATAACTAATTTTCTTGTCAACTGCATTATTATGAACTTTCATCAAATCTTTTTTTTTTTTTTTTTTTTTAAGAAATTCACGTTCTTTTATTTATTTATTTATGACTGTGTTGAGTCTTCGTTTCTGTGCGAGGGCTTTCTCTAGTTGCGGCAAGTGGGGACCACTCTTCATCGCGGTGCGCGGGCCTCTCACCATCGCGGCCTCTCTTGTTGCGGAGCACGGGCTCCAGACGCGCAGGCTCAGTAATTGTGGCTCACGGGCCCAGTTGCTCCGTGGCATGTGGGATCTTCCCCGACCAGGGCTCGAACCCGTGTCCCCTGCATTGGCAGGCGGATTCTCAACCACTGCGCCACCAGGGAAGCCCCTCAAATCTTTAACACTGGTCATTTTTAAGTATTTTGTCATTTACAGACAGTTCTGGGTGTACTCTGATGCTTTTGCAAATATGTTCCTATAAAAGGGTTTCATCTTCAAAAAATTCATGGAAAAGACTCTGACAAGTACAGGTTTCTGGTAACTGACTGTACTGCTGAACTGAATGAATAAGCATTTTCAGAACTCTAATGAAAAACTGATGAACTCATAAAAGTGCTAACAAAAGATCAAGATGAAAAAAAAAAATTAATTACATGGGACTGAGTGAACTGATGAGGATGAGTATAATTTTTGTGACTTTCTGTCTGAATTAAAAAAAAAAAAATCCCACAAGGACTCAGAGGCAAAGAATATACAAATCAATTTTCACTGCAAAGTAAAGGAGCTGTTACAGTGGAGGATTACTGGACTGAATGTCAATATTATGACATAGTATGAGTGTGTTTCATGTTTGGTAATTGCAATCATTGTTGCCTTTGTTGTGGTCATCCATTTACAATGCTTGGTGTCAGTCTATTTATCTCTTGTAAAAATAAAATACAGTGTGTGTGTGTGAAAAAAAAAAAAAAAAAGAATGGTTACCAGGTTTTAAATATATATAGTAGTCTAACCTGAGAAGTCTGGAATAATGGGTATTGTTCCCAGTTTAACCCAGTATTTTTATGTGTTTCATTATGTTTTGATTTTTGTAGCCTGGCTGTCTAATCCTAAAAGTAGTGTTAGGTAATTGTTGTCCTCAAAAAGAGCAGGACTACTAACTCAGTACCCATCATTCATTATTTAAGAACTTTATATTATGAAAATTTTGAAACATACATAAAAACAGAATGATGAACCTCTGTGAACCCGAGAGCCAACTTCAACATCATTATCAACATTTTGTCAGTCTTGTGCCATGTCATCCCCTTCTTCCTCCCCACTGGAACATTTTAAAGTAAACCCTACATCTCATCCATTTATACTTTAGTATGCATTCCAAAAAGATGAGGACTCTTATTCTTGAGATTTTTCTTGTTTCTTGAAGTAGGATTGTATTGCTATAAACTTCCCTCTTAGAACTGCTCTTGCTTCATCCCATAGGTTTTGGGTCGTCGTGTTTTCATTGTCATTTGTTTCTAGGTATTTTTTGATTTCCTTTTTGATTTCTTCAGTGATCTCTTGGTTATTCAGTAGTGTTTTGTTTAGCCTCCATGAGTTTGTGTTTTTTACAGTTTTTTTTCCTGTAATTGATATCTAGTTTCATAGTGTTGTGGTCGGAAAAGATACTTGTTATGATTTCAGTTTTCTAAAATTTACCAAGGCTTGATTTGTGACCCAAGATATGATCTATCCTGGAGAATGTTCCATGAGCACTTGAGAAGAAAGTGTATTCTGTTGTTTTTGGATGGAATGTCTTATAAATATCAATTAAGTCCTTCTTGTCTAATGTGTCATTTAAAGCTTGTGTTTCCTTATTTATTTTCATTTTGGATGATCTGTCCATTGGTGAAAGTGGGGTGTTAAAGTCCCCTACTATGATTGTGTTACTGTCGATTTCCCCTTTTATGGCTGTTAGCATTTGCCTTATGTAATGAGGTGCTCCTACATTGGGTGCATAAATATTTACAACTGTTATATCTTCTTCTTGGATTGATCCCTCGATCATTATGTAGTGTCCTTCTTTGTCTCTTGTAATAGTCTTTATTTTAAAGTCTATTTTGTCTGATATGAGAATTGCTACTCCATCTTTCTTTTAATTTCCATTTGCATGGATATCTTTTTCCATCCCCTCACTTTCAGTCTGTATGTGTCCCTAGGTCTGAAGTGGGTCTCTTGTAGACAGCCTATATACGGGTCTTGTTTTTGTATCCATTCAGCCAGTCTATGTCTTTTGGTTGGAGCATTTAATCCATTTACATTTAAGGTAATTATCAATATGTATGTTCCTATTACCATTTTCTTAATTGTTTTGGGTTTGTTTTTGTAGGTCTTTTCCTTCTCTTGTGTTTCCTGCCTAGAGAAGTTCCTTTAGCATTTGTTGTAAAGCTGGTTTGGTGGTGCTGAATTCTCTTAACTTTTTTTTTTTTTTTTGAATTCTCTTAACTTTTGCTTGTCTGTAAAGGTTTTAATTTCTCCGTCAAATCTGAATGAGATCCTCGCTGGGTAGAGTAATCTTGGTTGTAGGTTTTTCCCTTTCATCACTTAAATATGTCCTGCCACTCCCTTCTGGCTTGCAGATTTTCTGCTGAAAGATCAGCTGTTAACCTTATGGGGATTCCCTTGTATGTTATTTGTTGCTTTTCGCTTGCTGCTTTTAATATTTTTTCTTTGTATTTAATTTTTGATAGTTTGATTAATATGTGCCTTGGTGGGTTTCTCCTTGGGTTTATCCTGTATGGGACTCTCTGCGCTTCCTGGACTTTATTGACTATTTCCTTTCCCATCTTAGGGAAGTTTTCAACTATAATCTCTTCACATATTCTCTCAGACCTTTCTTTTCCTCTTCTTCTTCTGGGACCCCTATAATTCGAAAGTTGTGCATTTAATGTTGTCCCTGAGGTCTCTGAGACTGTCCTCAATTCTTTTCATTCTTTTTTCTTTATTCTGTCTGTGGTTGTTATTTCCACTATTTTATCTTCCAGGTCACTTATCCGTTCTTCTGCCTCAGTTATTCTGCTATTGATTCCTTCTAGAGAGTTTTAAATTTCATTTATTGTGCTGTTCATCATTGTTTGTTTGCTCTTTAGTTCTTCTAGGTCCTTGTTAAATGTTTCTTGTATTTTCTCCATTCTATTTCCAAGATTTTGGATCATGTTTACTATCATTACTTAGAATTCTTTTTCAGGTAGACTGCCCATTTCCTCTTCACTTATTTGGTCTAGTGGGTTTTTACCTTGCTTCTTCATCTGCTGCATATTTCTCTGTCTTCTCATTTTGTTTAACTTACTGCATTTGGGGTCTCCTTTTCGCAGGCTGCAGGCTCGTAGTTCCTGTTGTTTTTGGTGTTTGCCCCCAGTGGGTGAGGTTGATTCAGTGGCTTTTGTAGGCTTCCTGGTGGAGGAGACTGGTGCCTGTGTTCTGGTGGGTGGGGCTGGATCTTGTCTTTCTGGTGGGCAGGGCTGCCCCCGGTGGTGTGTTTTGGGGTGTCTTTGAACTTAGTATGATTTTAGGCAGTGTCTCTGCTAATGGGTGGGGTTGTGTTCCTGTCTTGCTAGTTGTTTGACATGGGGCGTCCAGCACTGGAGCTTGCTGGTGGTTGGATGGAGCTGGGTCTTAGCGTTGATATGGAGATCTCTGGGAGAGCTCTCATCAGTTGATACTACATGGGGCCAGGAGGTCTCTGGTGGCCCAATGTCCTGAACTCGGCTCTCCCACCTCAGAGGCTCAGGCCTGACACAGGCCGGAGCACAAAGACCCTGTCAGCCACACGGTGAACTCAGTGACTTCCTTAGTATAAAGCTGCTGCTGACCTTTGTGATCATAAAACTCAATCCTTAGTCTTGTTCCCTAACCTCAGATTTATGCCTCAGGACTCTTACTCTTATTGGCTATAATCACACCACCATTTTGTACCTAAGAAAATTATAATTTTTAATGCCTAATATTGAAATTTATATTTCCCCAGTTGTCTCAAAAATGTCTTTTTCTTAACTAGATTGACAGTACTTCCAATGTGGTTATAGTTACCATTATTTTAAAAACCCTTATTTTTAAAAAAACAGTCCAAACAAGGTTTATACTTTTCATTTGGCTGATTATTTTTCTTTAAAATATAACAGCTACCTAACCCCCTCCCTTTTATTCATATCATTTATCTGTTAAAAAACTAACTTCCTACATTATTGATGTAACTGATTACATCCTTGTGATGTCATTATACATATCTTCTATTTCCTATAACCTGATCATTAGATCTAGAGGGTTAGTTAGAATCAGGTTCAATATTTTTGGCAAGAGTACTTTATAGGTGATGATGAATACCCACATTAGAAGACACACAGTGTCTCTCATTTAGTGACGTTAAGAATCACATGTCATCCTCATCTCTCCATTATAAAGTTCCCCATTAACTTTCACCCTGCTAGTTTCAGTATCGTTACTTAAGAGCTATATTGATGCTCATTTTTTAAATTCAACGAATAGTTGAATTTCTGCTTTATGCCAGTGCTAGACCTGGCACATAGTAGATGCTTCATAAACCTGTCCTCTTTTGTAGTCCAGCCAATAAGGTATCCATCCCATTGGTAGATGCTAAGAAGGGCTAGCTTTCTACAACCCCCTGGGAAGTTCAGTAACATTCACAGGCATGTCTACAAGTCACTGTAGGAGGGTTTATCCCCCTGGCCCACCCCACTTCAGCTTTCCACTGTCCTTGGAACTAAACAGAAGGTCAGAACTCCACCAGGTGGTACAAGGTCCCTTCAATACATAATAGCAAAAGTAATATTTTCTGTAGACAACTTTGGTTCTTTAGTAGAATTTCTGAGTGTCAGTATTGTTTATCAGCATGAACAGTACTCATTGAGGAGCTCCTTTCCATAGTCCTATATTATTCCATTTGTCAGAGAACTTTAAAGATCACCTAACCCAACCCTCTTACTTTATAGATTAATAATTTGGTATCCAAGATTACCCAGCTAGGTGGAGAGAAAGTAGGACTAGAACCCAGTTCTCTTCTGTCTCCATGCTCTTTAGTATATTTTACTGCCCTTTGCTTTATCAAATATTCATATATTTAACTAATGTTATGACAACATTGTTTCTAATATGCTTTGTATCTAGATTTCAAATCAGTTCCCCCCCCCAAAAAAAACATTGCTCTATGAGTTTAGATTATTGATTATATAAATATATAAATACGTGGGGGTTTTATTTTTATTTTCTATCTTTTCTATTTTAGATACAGCAGTTCTTGGGAAGACCCGTTATGAAAGAATCTTTCTTTAGACCCGTACTCACTGTTCCTCAAATGCCTGCCGTTTGTTCTGGAGTCATCTCTGCAACTGGTCAACCTAGACCCCCACTGGTACAGATCCCTTCTTGGTAGAATATACATTAACTAGCTTGCTGTCACTTACAGTGGACTTCCAGAATGAATGTCTTCTCTTTGTTCATTTACTTGATAGATAACGATGAAGGTGATGGTGGTAGTGATGATCGTGATGATCATGATGATCATGATGATGATTGAATGAATAGTTCCATGTGAGGCACTGTGTTAAATGCATTATATATATTATTTAACTATTTCATTAAGTGATTATAGCTTAGTTTTTAGATACAAAGATAAATATAATATTATAGTAGAGAATTCTTATAGTTTTGCTTCTATAACAGGCACTAATGCAGGGTAGATTGATATTTTTAATAGATAATTTATATTTAGCATGATTGTTGGCTTCTTTGCTTTTCAACCTACCCAAGTCACAACATTATGCCACAAAGCTAAAGAAAAATTTTATATACACACACACATATAAGTGTGTATAGTAGGACACTGTTTATCTATAAACAGGTAATATAAATAATATCACCTTGCAACATATTATACTATAAAGTTATAAATCTTTCTAGCTACAAAGAGCTATATAAGCTTTATCCAAACCTGAAGAAGCAACAGAGAAATTTAAAATGATTAGGATTATTAGTTGTAATCTTGATCAAGGTAAACTTTTTATTAAAAGAAAAATCTTCTCCCAGATGATTGATGTTTAATATAATTAATGAAAAAATTCTCTAATCTTGACTTTCCCATAACTACATTCTAGTCAGTTGGAGTTTCTTTTGTACCTATGTATTGCTGACAGCCTCCCTTTGAAACATATAGTCAAATGGACTTACTCATTTGTGTAGAGGCTGCCTCTCTATGAATAAATATGTATCTAGGCCTTAACATGTTTACTAAGTACCACATCTTTTTTATCACCATGATATTACAGTGTTGCTCATGTGGTTTGCTCCTGCACCATTCTATAAGGAACTATAAAATTTTATTGAAAACATTAAAGTACCTCAACCTTCTAATAAGATTACTTCCTGATTCCTCTGAAAAAGCTTGACACTGAGGCAAACCCAGATTTCTGGTGATATTCTGTTCTTTCTCTGACTTAGTAGGCTTTGTGTGAGTAATTTCAGTGGCTGTTAGTAATTTTTCATAAGTAATAACCTTATATTTGAAAATAATCTATAGTCTTAGGTAAAGGTTGCATGTTTATAATTATCCTAGTAATCAGATAAGCACTTCAAAAATATTCACTTACTGATATTAATTAATTAGAAAATTGATGGTTCTAAGAAGGAACCATCATAAAATATGAGGAAAACTTTGTTTGATGGTTTCATGGCTCAAAGTTGTTGCTACTACTTCCATACCACCTTTGTAACATTCATGACACTGGGCAGATATTCTAGTAGTATTCTCATCTTTATTTAGTTGTTTGAAAGTTAAACTTCATTATTTTTCTAATTATAAAAGTAGTATATGTTAATTATAAAAAAGCAAATAATATAGAAATACATAAAGCATATACAAAGTATATAATAATTATATAAAGTAGAAAGCAAAATTACGCTGCTGTTGAATCCTAGAAAATAATCACTGTTTTCAGATTATTCTGTGTCTTACAGACCTTTTTCTGTGCATACACATTTAAGAAATGTTTTAATATAAAATGAGTTCTACCATAAATGCTGTGCCGTAGACTTTTTTTAAAAATGAGACATATATTGTGGACATCTCGCATGCTCAGACATACAAATCTATTTTTAAGGACTTGATTAGATATGCTACAATTTATTGACTTATTCCCCTATTAACAAACTTTAGGTTGCTTTCAGAAATGCACACTCTGTATGTATTTCTGTATATGTTTGCAATTACTGAGACTAGCATGTGCCATTTTTAAAATAAAGGTAAACATATACAAACAGTTAGAAATATTGTGCTGTAAGGAAAAAAAATTCTAAAAAGGGAACATGTATGTCAGTATTCCTCTTCATTCTACCCATTTTCTGAGGTATGGAAATGTAATGTTGGCATGGAGCTTTGCTTCCTAATAATTGAAGCTGATGGGTTGTAACTCTGTGCTCCTTACAGATGACTAGCATAGCCTGGACGGTGCCAGCGCCTGTGGGAGAAGCTGTGCCTCCAAGTGCAGGTCTGGGAAGTGATCCCCCCATGATGAATTGGGAGAAGATTACAGACAGGCTGAAAACTGCCTTTCCACAACAGACCAGGTACCTTAGTCTCTTTTAGTGTTGAGTACAGATCATACTCTATAGTTTCCACAACCATAATTATGCCAATGAAACATTTCAGAGAAATATAACACCCCCACACACACACATACACACAAAGTACAGGTATTTCCTAACCATGGCCTTGGTAGGGAAAATGAAATTTATTAAGAAGGGACAGTTTTCAGTATAAATGCTAAACCTCTTCACTAAAATTATTAGTTTAAAGTCATGAGAGAATAAACTTTTAAATTTAGGTTTGCTCATTTACTGAAAGTACAACCAGTTGTAAACCTACCCAATTTTATGCTACTAGCTGCAATAATTATCTTAATAACCTATTTCCAAAGTGAATTTTAAGTTAATTGTATGCCATATAAGCCCAAACATAATCAGGTTTTACTTTCCTATTTCCTTAATTTTATTGAGGGTTTTTGTAGTTTCTTTGTTAGGGGACAAAGAAAGGGGACATAGTTAAATGCAAGAAATCATTATTTTACTGTGCTTTTCACAGTTCTGACTTCAGCAGAAAGCTATTTAATTCTACTCCTCCAGAAATGAAGTGTCTTTTATCTTTAATCTTGTATCAAATGAAATAATTCTAGTTTTCACCAGCATTTTCATTTGAAGACCAATGCTTTTATTTAACATATGTACCATTATGTTTCAGGATTAGATTATGGTTTTATAAATATAATAGTGAATAGAAAATGAAAATAGAACTGTAATACAGTGTTATAAATATATATAGAAAATAAATAGTAAATCAAAGGTAGTTTTATAAGGCTGATGACATGACATTTCATTTGAGAAAGAAAACTACTTTTATCATTCTACCCTATCCTACCAAAAATGTATATGCAGGCTTTGAGTCAATGGCCATGGGAATGGAAAAAGAACGTATCAGTTAAAATATTCCTAGATTTCTTTATCACATAATTAATGTGTCTTTCAGTCCTTGCTTTCATTTTCTGTTAAATCTTTGTTTTCTGTTTCTGAATTTTACAAAAGTAGAACTATTAACAATGATAGAAAGAGACTGATAGTAACATAGTTAAAAAGGAATATTTTAGTCTTTTTTTTTTTTTTACATCTTTATTAGAGTATAATTGCTTTACAATGTTGTGTTAGTTGCTGCTGTACAACAAAGTGAATCAGCTATATATATATATGTACACATATCTCCATATCCCCTCCCTCCTGAGCCTCCCTCCCACCCTCCCTATCCCACCCCTCTAGGTCATCACAGAGCATTGAGCTGATCTCCCTGTACTATGCAGCTGCTTCCCACTAACTATTTTACATTTGGTAGTGTATATATGTCAGTGCCACTCTCTCACTACGTCCCAGCTTCCCCTTCCCCCACTGTGTCCTCAAGTCCATTCTCTACGTCTGTGTCTTTATTCCTGCCCTGCCACTAGGTTCATCAGTACCGTTTTTTAAAATTCCATATATATGCATTAGCATACGGTATTTGTTTTTCTCTAACTTACTTCACTCTGTATGACAACTCCAGGTCCATCCACCTCATTACAAATAACTCAATTTTGTTCCTTTTTATGACTGAGTAATATTCCATTGTATATATGTGCCACATCTTCTTTATCCATTCATCTGTCGATGGACATTTAGGTTACTTCCATGTCTTGACTATTGTAAATAGTGCTGCAGTGAACATTGTGCTACATGTATCTTTTTGAATTATGGTTTTCTCAGGTATATACCCAGTAGTGGGGTTGCTGGATCATATGGTAGTTCTATTTTTAGTTTTGTAAGGAACCTCCATGCTGTTCTCCATAGTGGCTGTATCAATTTACATTTCCACCAGCAGTGCAGGAGGGTTCCCTTTTCTCCACACCCTCTCCAGCATTTGTTGTTTCTAGATTTTTTGATGATGGCCATTCTGACCGGAGTGAGGTGATACCTCATTGAGTTTTGGGTTTTTTTTTTTTAATTTATTTTATTTATTTATTTTTGGCTGCATTGGGTCTTCGTTGCTGTGTGTGGGCTTTCTCTAGTTGCGGCAAGCGGGGGCTACTCTTCATTGCAGCACGCAGGCTTCTCATTGCAGTGACTTCTCTTGTTATGGAGCACAGGCTCTAGGCACGTGGGCTTCAGTAGTTGTGGCGCACAGGCTCAGTGGTTGTGGCTCACGGGCTCTAGAGCACAGGCTCAGTAGTTGTGGTGCATGGGCTTAGTTGCTCTGTGGCATGTGGGATCTTTCTGGACCAGGGCTCGAACCTGTGTCCCCTGCATTGGCAGGTGGATTCTTAACCACTGCGCCACCAGGGAAGCCCCTCATTGTGGTTTTGATTTGCATTTCTCTAATGATTAGTGATGTTGAGCATCTTTTCATGTGTTTGCTGGCAATCTGTATGTCTTCTTTGGAGAAATGCCTATTTACGTCTTCCACTCATTTTTGGATTGGGTTGTTTGTTTTTTTGATATTGATCTGCATGAGCTACTTGTATATTTTGGAGATTAATCCTTTGTCAGTTGCTTCATTTGCAAATATTTTCTCCCATTCTGAGGGTTGTCTTTTCGTCTTGTTTATAGTTTCCTTTGCTGTGTAAAAGCTTTTAAGTTTCATTAGATCCCATTTGTTTATTTTTGGTTTTATTTCCATTATTCTAGGAGATGGGTCAAGAAGGATCTTGCTGTGATTTATGTCATAGAGAATATTTTAGTCTCGAGTAAGAGAGAATTGAGAGATATGATATAATGAGCTCAGTACATAAATAAGTAGATAACAAACTTAATTTTCACACAGTGAGCTTTTAAAAACAGTTAAAATCTCTTTTTGGAAAGAAAATAAATACTAAACTTTATCACTCACAAACACATTAATTATCATTAATCAATACATTAGGAGTTTTCATTTTTGTTTAAAATAAATGCAGATGGACCTGTGATCACTTTTTTAGATCAGAAATCTAAAGGGTCACATCTGTATACTACATATCAATCCTATGATAGGATTTCATATCTCCTTTGGAGGGCATATCCTCAAGGCAGTAGGAAAATCACCAGTGCTCTTTCCTTGATCTCTTCCAGAAAGGAGCTTACAGATTTCTTATGGAAATTGAAGGATACTCATGGGAAGTCCTTATCTAGACTGACATTCGATGAAATTGTTCACAAGATTTCCCAATTTATTGACCCCAAGAGATCTCAGGTAAAAAAAAAAAGAAAGAAAAAAAGAAAAGACAACTTTATCTCCTGGCCCTTATCTTTAGTAGTTAGTCGTATTATCTCCATTACATGATCAGGAAAACAGTCTATAATCATATTAAATCATCTATTAACAACAAACAGTGCAGCTTGACAGATGGCATGGGAAACACCACCTGATCATTCTAGAATAAAACTGACCCTCTTGAAATTTACTCTAGGTTATTTTGAATGGCTCTAAAAGGAGACATTTTTTCTAATTTTCTGCAAAGACTTGTTTTAATTGAAAGAGCACCTAGAGTTATTTTTGGTTTTACCTGGTTCTTAGTATATAAGTAATATTACCAACATTTATTTCAAGATTTCTCATGAACCTGATTAACCTTTACCCTTTTGCTAATTCTCACGGTAGCCTATTCTATGGTATTTATCAGTTCTTCCTGTTTTACTTCAATTCTAAAAAAAATAATAAGTATAATATTCTAATTTTCAGAGTCAAGGAAAATCAGTGCCAAATGGTAATAGTGCTTCACCCAGCCATACTCCTCCACCTCAGGCTAATGCTGCCCAGCCCTCAAAACCAGCCCGGAGACCCCTCGGTTCACAAGGTCCTGCCACATGGGAAGGAGCCAGTAATTTGGTGAGACTGAGACTGTTGATTCTGAATACATTTAAAGTTACAGGAGAGAAATGAGCTGAACTTAACTTTATGTGTATTCTCCCTAGGATGAAGAGGAAGAGGAACCTTGTGTGATCTGTCATGAGAATCTCTCTCCAGAAAACCTCTCAGTTTTGCCCTGTGCGCACAAATTCCACTCTCAGGTGAACTTATCTTTTTAATATTTTGCCATTAATCAATTAAGTGAAATTCATACTGCATTCCTTGAAATTGTATACATGTATCATCCACTGCTGTGTCATGAATTTCACTGGATATAACTCTGGGCTTTTGGGTACTGCACAGAAGCCATTTATATGTTTTCCCATACCTAGCCATGGATTGCATTGTGTTTTCTCAGATCTTGACACCTAGCAGGAGAAGGGGACAATGACGAGATTTAATGGGACAGAGCAGCAGTTCCTTTGAACAGAAATGGAAGGAATGTTGATTGACTTGGCAGTTGGCAGTTTAGCAACAGTGCCACTTCACCTTGGCTTGTTATAAATAGTGTCCTTTGTCCACACCTAATGATAGCCAACTGCTGTTATAACGCATAAGACTTAACAGTCTGTCCAGGCTCCTGTATTTGCTTTTGAAGATGCTGAGGCCTGAGTTTTGATGTTATAAAAATGTGAGGCTGGCATATCTTTTGTTAATTCTCAGCATTTATATAGATTAACTTCTGGTGTTGTTGCTGTGCAAGTGCTATTGATATACAATTTATGATCCAAGTCTTCTGATGCAGAGGTGTAATTTGACACAGGAAAAGATAATCTTACACAAGAAAGCTTTCTCAGGGAAGTGAACAATAACCAGCTCATTCAAGCCATATCTGTAAAACATCATTTCAAAGATATATGATACCTGGTACAGAATTATGTTTTTTATCTGCTCTGATAAGAAGAGCTATACACAGAATGGCTAATCCCAAAAGACCTCCAGGATAGATACTTAGCCATCTGGTTTTCCCATTTGAAGTTTTGAAAGTCCTAAAGATCCATTTAGAAAATAAATGTTTCACAAAACTTATTTTATTCTTTGCCATTGCTCATTGAATATAAAGCAGGTAATTCATTCAGGTTACTCTCTAGAGTTAATGGGCCTCATACCTATTGCCTATTCTTAATCCTCTCTCATCTGACTTGGGTCTTCATTATTCATTCATGTAAAAATGATTTGTTTTTGGAGAGTCAGTATTCAAGCAAATAACTTAATAGATAGTTCATAGCCAAAGAGTACTACCATTATGACCAAAGAAAGAGCAATCTGAAAAGTGTATCCGTTATCTAGGGATTTTAACTTCAAAACACCATAAGCACTTGATACAAGGTATTTGTGACATTTGTATGTTTAGGTATGACTTTTTCTAGATTATAAATTAGAATAATATATAATAAACTAGAGAAAAAATGTAATAGGTTTCCTCAGTCTCCTTATTAGGAAGAACTAGTCTTCCTGAAGATTGGGGTTAGGGGAAAGGATCTTAATAGAATAAACTGGCTGAAAGGTGTTCTCCTGTTACCAACTATATTGTTTAGCAAACCACAAAGTTCCATGATTGCAGCAGTTTTCATGGCAATCCACCAAATAAGGCTCTGAGATCCACTGGAAGATATGTTGGTTGGCAACCCTTATGTATGGATTAACAGCTGCCTCTGCTAGGCTAAATCTGAGAGACTGACATGAATCTTTTTGCTCCTTAGTGCATTAGACCTTGGTTGATGCAACAGGGGACATGCCCAACCTGCAGACTCCACGTTTTGCTACCAGAAGAATTTCCTGGTCACCCCAGCCGGCACTTGCCCAAGATCTGATACCACGGGGTGACTATGCAAGGGAAGTTCAATTTTCAGACTGCAGCATTTAGTTTTGCCTTTTATTTGGGCTGATGATAGTGTGAGTGATGTGAAGCAGTACGCTCTTCAGTATTATGCAAAATAAGCTAGCTAAACTCATCAAAGCTGGAGCCAAAGAGGAGAGGACAAATCTTCAGGACTGTGAACTGAATTGAACAGGTTTAAAGAAGACAGAATTTTAAAAGTTACATTATATTTGCCCTTACCTTAGCAGGTATTTTCTTCCAACATAAAGATGATTACTGTTAGCATGTATACTAGGATGTCTTTTTTTGTCCTTATTCCACTCATCCTTTACTTTCTCCCAAATATACTACACTTTAATTTCCTGAAATAAATGTAAACAAGAGTAGGAAAATTCCCCAGATTTTAGTGTTCCTTTTAACTTTTAAAATTGATTATAAAAATATATATTATTTATTTACATTTTATCTCTATCTTCCCTATTCTTTTCTATTCTCTAAAATACATACCTATGAATAGATTATGATCTACTTGAGGGTAGGGTCCAAACAGTGGTGTTTTGGAGCTGGCTTATACTGGTTTATGAGAGACAACTGTTAGTTTCAGGAATTTTGTGAGCCAGTTATTCGAATTGTTGGTAGCTTGAAATCTGCCATAGTGGGAGTATTTTACACCATAGAAATTGGTAAACACTGTAAGTAAGGGCTTATTTTCCCCTCAAGAGCTGGTTATTAAACATTTACCAGTATACCTCTGGGACCATGTCTGATGATTCTTACTGTTCTCAATGTTTTGCACAGTAGATGCAGCATAAATAGTCCCCAGAATTAGAAATCAGGAAGCATTAAGAAAAGTTACTGTGCAAATTAAGTCATTTGCTCAGCTGAATAACTTTGGTGATTTGTAAACATGCTCTTTGGACCCTAATCGTGTATACTTTGGAGAGATTTTTTTTCTGCCTTAAAAGTTTCTAATTTCACTTTCTCATGCTGGGGGGTACTGTTTGTTTGTGTATAGTTGCTTCTTATGACAGAGTTGACACCCACTGAGCTAAAGCTGCACATCTAAAGCTTGTCACTGAGAACTTTCATTCTTAGAGGTCGAAAACCTATTTTGAAATTAGTACTGTGTAAATTCTGTAAGTGTTGTACATGTCTCTAGCTACAAAATTAAAAGAATTCAGTGACCTTGTAAGAAAAATGTTACGCGGTTCATATTATTTTCCATAAATTAATGAAATTCATACTGTGAATAAGTGTTTCCTGACTCAGCAACTATCTTACCTGTATATTTCAGTGTAAATATATCTTGAATTTACTTTAAATCTCTATTTAAAATTATTATTTCTATAATTGTATGCTAAATGTTTTCTTCTCTAATGAGAATAGACTGGAAAATGTGGAGGAAAATACCCCAAAATGAAGGCAGTCATCTAGACATGTAAAGTGCCAAGAATGTCTTAGAATTGTACAATTCAGAACTTAAAGGGCCTTTAATAATTATCTTGTCTAACACCTCAACGTCATGGTCATATAGCAAAATTACCTTGTAAAACAAATATTTTTTAGTGTATGTTTACAACTAATTTCACTTTCATGTGGGAAAGAATAAATGTTTCTTAATTGAATAACTATTTTATCTGTGTATATCACTTTAACTGTGTCACTTTAACTGTGGATGATGAATTATATTTCATGGTTAATTTTTTTTACGAGATTCAAAATTTAGCAAAACTCCTCTGCATATATAAAATGCTCCTGGAATACCTTATCATGTAGCCTGTCAGGTAAGAATCATCCACACACATAGCCTCTCAGGTAGGAAATCATCCACACACAGAAATGATATCAAAACCAACAATCGTGAGAAGATGAGAGTACAAATGCAGGATATTGGAAATGCATTTGAAATTAAGAGAACAGCAACTTAGAACAATTATATATTTACACACATATATATACACACACACTGCTATATCAAAACCTCATGGTAATTGCAAACCAAAAATCTACAATAGATACACACACAAAAAAGAAAAAGCAATCCAAACACAACAATAAAGATAGTCATCAAATCATAAGAGAAGAGAACAAAAGAGGAAAGGAATAAAAAAAACCTACAAAAACAAATCCAAAACAACAAGATGGCAATAAGAACATACATACTGGTAATTACCTTAAATGTAAATGGATTAAATGTTCCAACCAAAAGACATAGACTGGCTGAATAGATACAAAAACAAGACCTGTATATATGCTTACTACAAGAGACCCACTTCAGATCTAGGGACACATACAGACTGAAAGTGAGGGGATAGTAAAAGCTATTCCATGCAAATGGAAATAAAAAGAAAGCTGGAGTAGCAATACTCATATCAGACAAAATAGATTTTAAAATAAAGACTGTTACAAGAGACAAAGAAGGACACTACATAATGATCAAGGGATCAATCCAAGAGGAAGGTGTAACAATTGTAAATATATATGCACCCAACATAGGAACACCTCAATATATAAGGCAAATGCTAACAGCCATAAAAGGAGAAATTGACACAAAATAATAGTGAAAGACTTTTAACACCCCACTTTCATCAATGAACAGATCATCCAGACATAAAATCAATAAGGAAACACAGGCCTTAAATGACACATTAGACCAGATGGACTTAACTGATATTTATAGAGCATTCCACCCAAAAGCAGCAGAATACAAATTTTTCTCAAGTGCACATGGAACATTCTCCAGGACTGATCACAAAGTGAGCCTCAGTAAATTTAAGAAAATTGTAATCATATCAAGCATCTTTTCCGACCACAACACTGTGAGATTAGAAATCAACTACAAGAAAAAAACTATAAAAAACAAACGTGGGGGCTAAAATATATGTTATTAAACAACCAATGGATCACTGAAGAAATCAAAGAGGAAATCAAAAAATACCTAGAGATAAGGGACAACAAGAACACAGTGATCCAAAACCTATGGAAAGCAGCAAAAGCAGTTCTAAGAGAGAAGTTTATAGCAATACAATCTTACCTCAGGAAACAAGAAAAATCTCAAACAACCTAACCTTACACCTAAAGCAACTAGAGAAAGAAGAACAAACAAAACCCAAAGTTAGTAGAAGGAAAGAAATCATAATGATCTGAGCAGAAATAAATGAAATAGAAACAAAACAATAGCAAAGATCAATAAAACTAAAAGCTGGTTCTTCGAGAAGATAAACAAAATTGATAAACCATTAGCCAGACTCATCAAGAAAAAGAGGGAGAGGACACAAATCAATAAAATTAGAAATGAAAAAGAAGTTACAACAGACAATGCAGAAATACAAAGTATCCTAAGAGACTACTACAAGCAACTCTATGCCAATAAAATGGACCACCTGGAAGAAATGGACAAATTCTTAGAAAGGTACAACCTCCCAAGACTGAACCAGGAAGAAATAGAAAATACAAACAGACCAAACACAAGTACTGAAGTTGAAACTGTGATTAAAAAACTTAAACAAAAGTCAAGGACCAGATGGCTTCACAGGCGAATTCTGTCAAACATTTAGAGAAGAGTTAACACCTAGCCTTCTAAAACGATTCCAAAAAATTGCAAAGGAGTACTCCCAAATTCATTCTATGAGGCCACCATCACACTGATACCAAAACCAGACAAAGATAGCACAAAAAAAGAAAATTACAAGCCAATATCAGTGATGAACATAGTTGCAAAAATCCTCAACAAAATACTAGCAAACAGAATCCAACAACACATTAAAAGGATCATACACCATGATAAAGTGGGATTTATCCCACGAATGCAAGGATTCTTCAGTATACGCAAATCAAACGGTGTGATACACCACATTAACAAACTGAAGAATAAAAACCATATGATCATTTCAATAGATGCAGAAAAACTTTTGACAAAATTCAACACCCATTTATGATAAAAACTCTCCAGAAAGTGGGCATAGAGGGAGCTTACCTCAAAATAATAAAGGCCATATATGACAAACCCACAGCTAACATCATTCTCAATGGTGAAAAGCTGAAAATATTTCCTCTAAGATTGAAAATAAGACAAGGATGTCCACTCTCACCTGTTTTTTGTTTGTTGTTTTTATTCAGCATAGTTTTGGGAGTCCTAGCCACAGCAATCAGAGAAGAAAAAGAAATAAAAGGAATCCAGATTGGAAAAGAAGAAGTAAAACTATCACTGTTTGCAGACGGTACACTACTATACACATAAAATCCTGAAGATGCTACCAGAAAACTACTAGAGCTCATCAATGAATCTGGTAAAGTTGCAGGACACAAAACTAATATACAGAAATCTCTTGCATTTCTATACACTAACAATGAAAAATCAGAAGGAAATTAAGGAAACAATCCCATTTACCATCACATCAAAAAGAATAAAATACCAAGGAATAAACCTACCTAAGGAGGCAAAAGACGTGTACTCTGAAAACTGTGAGATGATTATGAAAGAAATTGAAGATGACACAAACAGATGGAAAGATATACCATGTTCTTGGATTGGAAAACCAATATTGTCAGAATGATTATACTACCCAAGGCAATCTACAGATTCAATGCAATCCCTATTAAGTTACCAATGGTATTTTTCAAAGAGCTAGAACAAAAAATTTTTTAATTTGTATGGAAACACAAAAGCCCTCTAATAGCCAAAGCAACCCTGAGAAAGAAAAATGGAGCTGGAGTCAGACTATACCAGAAAGCTACAGTAATCAAAACAATATGGTACTGGCACAAAAACAGAAATATAGATCAATGGAACAGGATAGAAATCCCAGAAATAGCCCCACACACCTATGGTGAATTAACTTATGACAAAAGATGGCAAGAATATACAATGAAGAAAAGACAGTCTCTTCAATAAGTGGTGCTGGGAAAACTGGACAGCTACATGTAAAAGAATGAAACTACAACATTCTCTAACACCATACACAAAAATAAACTCAAAATGGATTAAAAACCTACATGTAAGACCAGATATTATAAAACTCTTAGAGGAAAACATAGGCAAAACACTCTGACATAAATTGCAGCAGGATCTTTTTGGATCCACCACCTAGAGTAATGAAAATAAAAACAAAAATAAACAAACGGGACCTAATTAAACTCAAAAGCTTTTGCACAGCAGAGGAAAGCATAAACAAAATGAAAAGACAACCCACAGAATGGGAGAAAATATTTGCAAATGAAGTGACTGACAAGGGATTTATCTCCAAAATATACAAAAAGCTCATGCAGCTCAATATCGAAAAACAAACAACCCAATCAAATAATGGGCAGAAGATCTAAATAGACATTTCTCTGAAGAAGACACACAGATGGCCAAAAAGCACATGAAGAAATGCTCAACATCGCTAATAGAGAAATCAAAACTGCAATGAGGTATCACCTCACACCGGTCAGGATAGCCATCATCAAATGTCTACAAACAATAAATGCTGGAGGGGGTGTGGAGAAAAGGGAACCTTCCTACTCTGTTGCTGGGAATGTAAATTGGTACAACCATTTATGGAGAACAGTGTGGAGCTTTCTTTAAAAACTAAAAATAGAACTACCATATGATCCAGCAATCCCACTCTTGGGCATATATCCAGAGAAAACCATAATTCAAAAAGAGACATGCACTCCAATATTCATTTACTTAGCCATAAAAAAAAAGAATGAAATAATGCCATTTGCAGCAACATGGTTGGACCTAGAGATTATCATACTAGGTAAAGTAAGTCAGACAGAGAAAGACAAATATCATATGATATCACTTAGATGTGGAATCTAAAAAAGTGATACAAATGAACTTATTTATAAAACAGAAACAGACTGAGAGACTTCAAAAACAAACTTATGGTTACCAAAGAGGAAGCGGGGGAGGGATAAACTAGGAGTCTGGGATTAACATATACATACTACTATATATAAAATAAATAATCAGCAAGGATTTACTGTATAGCACAGGGAACTCTACTCAATAATCTGTAATTACGTATATGGGAAAAGAATCTGAAAAAGAATGGATATACATATATGTATAACTGAATCACTTTGCTGTATACCTGAAACTAATACAACATTTTAAGTCAACTATAATATAAAATAAAAATTAAATTAAAAAAAAGAATGATCAGGAACTAACAAAAAAATAAAACAACAAAATTTAACAAATCTCCTGCATTTATAAAATGCTTCTGGAATACCTCATCACATAGCCTCTCATGTAAGAATTCTAGGACTGCAGTAGCTGAGGAATATCTGGTTTATAGCCAGATAAAAATAACAAAGGAATACTAATTTATTATAAAGCTATATGGTTTCCGATTTTCTTGAGTAGGCAGTTTTTAGAGCTAATGGACTATTGATCTTAAATATGAATCCTGGCCATGTCACATTTACATGGTGTGTTCATAAAAATGCATATTCCAAGAGGCCACCTGGGAATCTGTTTGGAATGAGTACCCAGTTGTTCTGAAGCACACAAAATATTGAAAACCATTGGTGTAGAAAAAAGTGGCTTTTTCAGGCAGATCTAGATTTGAACTTTTGAATTCCATCTGGCATGTTGTGTGATCATAAACAAATTATTTAAATTTTTTTTCAACCAAATCCTCTGTAAAATGGGGGAAAGACTACTTGTCTGACAGAGTTATTTTTGGTAAATATCTGTATTAGTCTTTGTTCTCAAAGTAACAAGCCTTCCATTAGTCACTCAACCTGTTTGAATTTACTCCTTGATGAAAAATTCTTAAAAGTTTTTTTTTTTTATCTTCAACTATCCTTATTAAAATGAAGGGAGGAAAGAATAGAACCATTAGTCCCACTTCCAGTTTTACATGGCCCCATAATGTTGAGTAGTAAACCTATTGCATAAAATACTAACATTAAACCTATTATAGTAGTAAACCTATTGCATAAAATCTCCCTAACATTAGATTGATCCACTTGAACTACATAAACTTTAATAATCCTTAATACTGCCTAGCAAGATTGGTAACTGACAATGATCTAGAAGACTGAAAGTTTTGAAGGTATGTAGGGAAGATTTCATCTCCATTTGGGAGATGAGAATACTTAGTGTGTAAACATTATAACAGTAATTTAAAAATTGTAAATATCACTCTCAATTCCTTGCTCTAATAAATCTACTGTTATTGAACTTTAATTCTTTCTATTCCTGATCCACATGCAAATGGCTACTGAGGTACAATTGTAGCATCAGTACAGTTTCTTAATATTTTTGTCATTTGTCATAGTAAGAAAAATCCTTTCTGGGGTAACTGCCTGAAATTATAAAAAGAAAACATATTAGTATCAAGCCAATTGAAAGGAAAATGGAATAGTAAAAAAAATAGTTGATTAAGCCAGAAGGCAAGAAAGAAAGAAAAGAGAAACAAAGCACAAAAGACAAACATGAAAATACAGAAATATAATAGATTTAAATGGCAAATATATTAGTAGTTAAATTACATAACAGTGACTGAAATTTTCTACATGAAAGACAAGGATTGCAAGCTCAGATATAAAAAATAAACAAAAGGAATAAATAAAAACAACAACGATTTTTTATATTGAAGGGAAACACCTTAAAGGTAAGAACACAGAAGTGTTGAAATTAAAAGTATGTAAAAAGTTATATGCAAACACTAAGCCAAATAAACTTGGTACAGCTACATTAATATCAGATCAAACAGACATGAAGGCAAAAATTATTACTAGGGTTACTGAGAGAGATAATGATAAAGGGCTCATTTCAAGGGAGATATTTACAAAAATCCTCAATTTGGGGATATTTTGTAACAAAGCCTTTGTAAAGCTGAAATAAGTAAAAGGAGAAAGAGATGAATCCATAATCATTGTGGGATATTTCATATACCTGTCTCAATAAGTGATGGAACAAGCAGACCTTGACATTTATAGAATACTGCTTTCAGCAACTGCAGATTACATGTTCTTTTCAGCTACATTTGGAAGGCTGACCAAAGCAGACCATATGCTGTGCCTCAAAGCAATTGTCAACAACTTTCAAAGGGTTGGAATAACACATGGTATATTCTCTGACCATAGAATTAAACTAGAAATCAATATCAAAAGTAAACATAAGGACTTCCAGTTTCTAGTCCAACATGTGAAGAGCTTGGAATTCATCACTCCCAACCAGATAATAAGAAAAAAGCGGAACAAACTGAAAATCAACAACTCTTCTTGAATCTGTCAAAGAATTGAAGTCAAAGGGCAAATAGCTGCTCTGAAAATGGGGGGAGGAGAATACAGAGAATCACAGCTTACTGGGAATAGAAGACTCTGCTGGAGCCAGTAACTAGTAAAAACACTTAAAAGGCAATTGACTAATTGTTGGAGACTGAGTGTGGACTAGCTTGAGAAAATAAGCTCCTTGCACCCAGCCTAAAGGAAGGCCTCACCCCAGTTTTGTGAGTTTTGCCTCCAAGAGCCCCACCAGGTTGTCAGTGTGAAGATAAGAGAAAAATCCCCATGTGCCTCTTAATTAAGACACAAAAATGTCTAACCATGAAAGAGTGGATTAGTAATCTATATTTCATTACAATTAAGATTTTATGTTTATTATAAGACCGTTGACCTATGGGACTTCTGGCTACAATGAATCGTTATGGAGTGAATCCTCTCTATAAAAGTAAAGTATAGAATATTCTAAGTTGTCCCCCAAAACTCTGGCCTCTGGAAATCAAACAAATCTAAAACTAAATTGTGGCAGTCAGTGATCGTTATCTAACTGAATAAATTTACTAAAGATCTTCAAAGTAACACTTAAAATGGATGAATTTAATTGCAAGTAACTTGTACCTCAAGAAAATTATTTTGTTTATTTTTAAGACATATTAAGAGAGCCAAAAAGGAAGCCACGGTCAGGGAGAAAATATTTGAAATACATAAATAAGACAAAGGCTATTATTCAGAATATATAAAGAACTTATATAGATAAATAAGAAAAACAAGTGAATTTAATATAATCAAAAGACAAGAACAGATACCTCAAAAATGAGGATATCCAAATAGCCAAAAGCACATGAATAATGGTCATCATTAGTCATCAGAAAACTGCAAATTAGAACCACAACGAGATACCACTAAATACACAGAAAAATGGCTAAAATGAAAACAAACAAGCAAAAACCTAAACTACCAGAGTTTGGCAAAAAATGTAGAGCAACAGAAACTCTTAATTTCTTATAAGAATATAAATTAATGTAACCAATTTTTTTCTTTTTTTTTTAAATTAAAGTTTAGTTGACTTACTATAATATATGTTTCAGGTATACAACATAGTGATTCAATATTTTTATAGATTATACTTGTTTTAAAGTTATTATAAAATATTGGCTATATTCCCTGTGTTATATATCCTTGTAGTTTATTTATTTTATACATAGTAGTCTGTACCTCTTAACCCTCTACCTCTATCTTGCCCCTCTCCTCTTCCCTCTCCCCACTGGTAACCACGAGTTTGTTTTCTTTATATGTGAGTCTGTTTCTGTTTTGTTATATTCATTTGTTTTATTTTTTAGATTCCACATAAGTAATAACATATAGTATTTGTCTTTCTCTGACATTTCACTAAACATAATACCCTCCAGGTCCATCCATGTTGTTGCAAAAGGCAAAACTTCATTCTTTTTTTATTGTTGAGTAGTATTTCATTGTATGTATATATACCACATCTTCTTTATCCATTCCTCTGTTGATGGACATTTAGGTTGCATCCACATCTTGGCTATTGTAAATAGTGCTGCAATGAACATTGGGGTGCATGTATATTTTAGAATTATGGTTTTCTCTGGATATATGCCCAGGAGTGGGATTGCTGAGTCATATGGTAGTTGTATTTTTAAGTTTCTTGAGGAAACTCCATACTGTTTTCCATGGTGGTTGCAAAAATTTACATTCCCACCAGCAGTGTACTAGGGTTCCCTTTTCATCATATCTTCTCCAACATTTGTGGTCTTTTTGATGATAGCCATTCTGACAGGTGTAAAGTGATTATTGTGGTGTTGATTTGCACTTCTCTGATGACTAGCGATGTTGAGCATCATTTCATGTGCCTGTTGGTCATCTGTATGTCTTCTTTGTAAAATGTCTATTCAGGTCTTCTGTCCATTTTTTTTTTTCTGTCCATTTTTTAATTGGGCTGTTTGTTGTTGTTTGATATTGAGTTGTATGAGCTGTTTATTTTGGATATTAACCCTGTATCTGTCATATCATTTGCAAATATTTTCTCCCATTCAGTAGATTGTCTTCATTTTGTTGATGGTTTCCTTTGCTGTGCAAAAGCTTTTAAATTTAATTAGGTCCCAGGTATTTATTTTTGCTTTCATTTCCTTTGCCTTAGGAGATAGATCCAAAAAAATATTGCTATGATTTATGTCAAAGAGTGTTCTGCCTATGTTTTCTTCTAGGAGTTTATGGTTTCCAGTCTTACATTATGTCTTTAATCCATTTTGAGTTTACTTTTGTATATGATGTGAGAAAATGTTCTAATTGCATTCTTTTATATGTAGCTGTCCAGTTTTCCCAGCACCACTTATTGAAGAGAATATATTTTCTCCATTGTATATTCTTGCCTCCTTTGCCACAGATTAATTGACTATAAAGGCATAGGTTTATTTCACATAGCTCTCTATTCTGTTCCATTGAGCTATGTGTCTATTTTTGTGCTGTTTTGCTTACTAGCACATGTCTGAAGTTAGGGAGCATGATACCTCCAGCTGTGTTCTTTTTTCTCAAGTTTGCTTTGGCTATTAGGGGTCTTCTGTGGTTTAGGATTGTTTGTTCTAGTTCTGTGAAAAATGTCATGAGTATTTTCATAGGGGTTGCGTTAAATCTGTAGAGTGCTTTTGGTAGTATGGACATTTTAACAATATTAATTCTTCCAATCTATGAACATGGGATATCTTTCCATTTAAATGAATAATCTTCAGTTTCCTTCATCAGTGTTTTATAGTTTTCAGAGTATAGGTCTTTCACCTCCTTAGTTAAATTTATTCCTCGGTATTTTATTCTTTGATGCTATTTTAAATGGGATTGTTTTCTTGCTTTCTCCTTCCAATAGTTCATTATTAGTGTATAGAAAAGCAACAGATTTCTGTATATTAATCTTGTGTCCTGCAACTTTGTTGAGTTCATTTATTAGTTCTAATAGTTTTTTTGGTGAGGACTTTAGGGTTTTCTATATAGAGTATCATGTCATCTGCAAAGAGTGACAGTTTTACCTCTTCCTTTCCAATTTGGATGGATAAAAGTTTCTTTTTCTTGTCTGATTGCTGTGGCTAGGATTCCAATACTATGTTAAATAAAAGTGGCAAGAGTGGGCATCTTGTCTTGTTCCTGATTTTAGAGGAAAAGTTTTCAACTTTTCACCATTGATTATGATGTTAGCTCTGGGTTTGTGATATATAGCCTCTATTATGTTGAGATATGTTCCCTCTATATCCACTTTGATGAGAGTTTTTATCATGAATGGATGTTGAATTTTGTCACATGCTTTTTCTGCATGTATTGAGATGATCATATGATTTTTATATTTACTTTTGTTAATGTGGTGCATCACATTAGTTGATTTGTGGATACTGAACCACCCTTACATCCCTGGAATAAATCCCACTTGATTGTGCTGTATGATTCTTTTTATATGTTGTTGAATTTGGTTTGCTAATACTTTGTTGAGGATTTTTGCAGCTATATTCATCAGAGATATTGGTCTATAATTTTCTCCTTTTTTGTAGTGTCTTTTTCTAGTTCAGTATCAGGGTAGTGGAGGCCTCACAGAATGAATTGGGAAGTGTTCCTTCTTTAATTTTTTGGAATAGCTTGAGAAGAATGGGTATTAGCTCATCTTTATATACTTGGTAGAATTTCCCTGTGAAGCTGTCCAGTGCTGGGCTTTTGTTTACTGGCATTCCTAATTCAGTTTCATTACTAGTGATCGGTCTGTTCAGACTGTCTATTTCTTCCTGATTCAGTCTTGGAAGATCTTATGTTTCCAGAAATTTATCCATTTCTTCTAGGTTGTCCAATTTGTTGGCATATAACTGTTTGTAGTATTCTCTTACAATATTTTTATATCTGTCAAATTGGTTATAATTTCTCCTCTTTCATTTCTTATTTTGTTTATTTGTGTCCTTTTTTTTCTTCATGAGCCTAACTAAACGCTTATGAATTTTGCTTATCTTTTCAAAAAATTAGCTCTTGCTTTCAGTTATCTTTTCTATATTTCTCTCTCTCTCTCTCTCTCTCTCTTTTTTTTTTCGTTTCTAATTATTTCCTCTCTGATTTTTATTATTTCCTTCCTTCTGCTGACTTTGGGCTTTGTTTGTTTTTCATTTTCTAATGACGTTAGATGTTAGGTTAGGTTGCTTATTTGAGACTTTTCTTGTTTCTTGAAGTAAGCCTGTATTGCTATTAAATTCCCTCTTATAACTGCTTTTGCTGCATCCCATAGAACAGAAAGTTATGTTTTTCTTTTCATTTGTCTCAAGGTATTTTCTGATTTCCTCTTTATTTCTTCATTGACCTATGACCCATTGCTTTTTTTAATAGCTTGTTGTTTAGTCTCCACATGTTTGTGTTTTTCTCATTTTTCTTCCTGTAATTGATTTGTAGTTTCATACCATTGTGGTCAGAAAAAATGCTTGATATAATTTCTATCCTCTTAAATTTGTTGACACTTGTTTTGTGGCCTAGCATATGATCTATCCTGGAGAATGTTCCATGCACACTTGAAAAGAATGTATATCCTGCTGTTTTTGGATGGAATGTCCTGTAGATATTTATTAAGTCCAACTGTTCTAAGGTTTCATTTAAGACTACTGTTTCCTTATTGATTTTCCGTCTGGATGCTCTGTCCATTGATGTAAGTGGGGTGTTAAAGTCTCCTACTGTAATTGTATTATGGTCAATTTATCTCTTTATATCTGTTAACATTTTCTTTATATATATAGGTGCTCCTATATTAGGTACATATATTAATGAATGTTATATCTTCTTCTTGTATTGATCCCTTCATCATTATATAATTCCATTCTTGTTTTTTGTTATAGAATTTGTTTTAAAGATTACTTTCTCTGATAGGAGTATTGCTACCACAGCTTTCTTGTTGGTTCCATTTGCATGAAATATCTTTTTTCATCCCCTTTACTTTGCGTCTGTATGTCTTTAGCACTGACGTGAGTCTCTTATAAACAGCTTATAAGTGGGTCTTGTTTTTTATCCAAATCATCCTTGTGTCTTCTTTTTGGAGCATTTGGTCCATTGACATTTAAAGTGATTATTGATAGGAATGTAGTTATTACTGTTTTGTTACCTTTTTGTAATCCTTCTAGTTTTTCTTCTTTTAGTTTCTTCCCTTATGGTTTGATGATTTTCTTTAGTGCTATCTTATGTTCCTTTCTTTCTAGTTTTTGTGTATCTATTGTAGGTTTTTGATTTGTGATTACCATGAGGTACATATATGTTGACCCCTGACTATATCTACCCGTTTTAAACTGAAAGTTATTTAAGTTCAAACACATTCTAAAAGATCTACTTTTATTTTACTCCCCTCCCCCACATTTTGTGTTTTTGATGTCATATTTTACATCTTCATGTATATTTCTTTACTGCTTATTTTAGTTATACTTGATTTTACAATTTTTGTCTTTTAAATCTTCATACTAGCCTTTACTATGTATTTACCTTTACTAGTGGGATTTTTCCTTTCCTATAAATTCTTCTTGTTGTAGTGTTTTCTCTTCCACCTAGAGAAGACATTTTACTATTTCCTTTTAGGGTTGGTTTAGTATTGATGAACTCTTAGATTTGGCTTGTCTGAGAAGTTCTTTATCTCTCCTTCAATTCTGAATGAAAATCTTACTGAGTATCTGAGGTTGTAGGTTTTCCCTTTCAACATTTTAAATATATCATGCCACTCCCTCTGGCCTGCAAAGTTTCTACAGAAAAATCAGCTGATAGCCTTATGGGGGTTCTCTTGTATGTAACTCTTTGTTTTCCTCTTGCTTTAGAATTCTCTCTTTAACTTTTACCATTTTAATTATGATACGTCTTAGTGTTGGTCTCTATGGGTTCATCTTGTTTGGGACTCTCTGTGATTCCTGTACCTGGATGTCTGTTTCCTTCTTCAGGTTTGGGAAATTTTCAGCCATAATTTCATCATATACGTTTTTGACCCCTCTCTCTCTTCTCCTTCTGGGACCCCTATAATGAGAATGTTAGTATGCTTGACGTTTTCCCAGAATTCCCTTAAACTGTCTCATTTTTTTGTTGTTTTTCTTTTTGCTGTTCTGCATGAGTGATATCCATTATTCTATCTTCCAGATCACTTATGCATTCTTCTTCCAGATCACTTATGCTTTCTTCTGTATCACTTCATCTGCTGTTAATTCCTTCTAGTGTGTTTTTTAAAATTTCTGTTATTGTATTATTCAGCTCTGACTTCCATTCTTTTTAATATTTTCTAGTTCCTTGTTAAAATTCTCAGTGTGTTCATCTATTCTTTTCTCTAGCTCAGTTAGCATTATTACTACTAATGCTTTGACCTCTTTATCTATTAAATTGTTTATCTCTGTTTCAAGGGGTCTTTTCTTGTTCTTTTGTTTGGAACAAATTCCTCTGTCTTCTCATTTTGCTTAACTTTCTCTGTCTCTATGAAATTGGGTGAAATAGTTACCTATCCCAATCATAAAGGCGTGACCTTGTGTGGGAGCATCCCTATGGAGTCTGTGTGTGTCCAATGACTTTGGTGGGAAAGCTTGATCTGAAGGGTTCATGGGTCATTTCTTCTCCCAGGTAGCCGCTATTACCTTGTTGGGAAGTGAGGCTGGAGATGGAGGGGCCAGAGCCAGAGCCAGAGCCAGGTATGAGCCAGGGCTTCTTCCATGCTCAGTGGCTGTTACCACCCTACTGGGGCCAGGAGTGGGTGCCAAAGTGCTAGAGCAAAAGCCCTGATGATTGGTTCCAAGCTCTTTCCATTCCCTCTAAGTGTGTGGTCTCTCCACTCCTAGCAATGATACCTTCACCCCAGAGGGGAGCAGTACTGGAGCAAGAGGGGCCAGAGCAGGTTCCCAGTGAGGGCTGGGACGTGCACTGGTGTGGTCCCAGAAAACAATTCAGAGCTCAAAACAGTTCCCAATCCACCACCTCTGCCAGCACTGGTAATGCCTGCCCTTGCTCCATTCAGTTGCAGTGTCAGGTCCTAACCAGCTCTGTCCCCCACAGTTACACACTCTCCCTGGCAATGACAGCCTTCACCCTAGGAGGGAGTTGGGCTGGAGCCAGAGAAGCAAGAGTGGGCACTTGGGTCATGTCAGGGTACACACTGGGACAGTCCTGGCACACCAATGAGAGCTCCAGCCTGATCCCCACCTGCTGCCTCTATGGAAGCCAGTAATGGCTGCCCTCTCCTTTTTCAGATGCAGTGCTGGGTCCTAGTTGGCTCTGCCTGTCAATCACGTACCCTCTTCAGCAATCGTAGTCTTGCATTAGTGTGGAGCTGCATCGGAGCTAGAGGTGCCAGAGCAGGTGCTTGGCATGGGCCCAGGCATTTACCGGAGTGGTCATTGGAAACTGGCCAGAGTCCTGGGCAATTTCAATCTTCTTTCTCTGCCTTGTTCCCAGGAGTAGTAAGCAAGTGTGTGCCTGCTCAGCACAAGCAGAGTCTAGGAATCTCACAGCCCTCTGGTTAGTCCCACTGGTTTTTAAACCAGCTGAGGGGACTCATCTTCCAATGTCACACTTCAGGGCTGGGGTGCCCAATATGTGGTTTGTGTAATCCCCCTCCTCTTATATGTCCCCTCCTAGGGGCACAGATCCCAACCTGATCACTTCTCTTCCCTTACTCCATGTGGATCTTTCTTTACAGACTTGGTTATATAAGACTCTGCCAGTCTCCTGTCTGTTTTCAGTGAGAGTTGCTCCACATGTAGATGTATTTTTGATGTGTTTGTGTAGGGAGGTGAGCTCAGCATCCTCCTACTCTGCCATCTTGATATCCTGACATAACCACTTTGTAAAACTGATTTGCAAGATCTATCAAAGCTAAGAAATGACCTATTCTATAATAGATAGATAGACACAATATAAATATGTACAAATGTACATCAAAATACATGTGTAGGTATGTTCATAACAATATTATTCATAATAGCTATAAACTGGAAATAACCCATCAACAACAGGATGGATAAATCATAGATTCTTACAATGGAGTACTATAAAGCAATTAGAAAGAACTACTTCCTCCCACAACAATAGGGATAAACCATGTAGACATAATTTTGAATAAATTAAATACAGATAAAAATGAATACATACTGTATGACTACCTTTAAACAAAGTCCAAAAGAGAAGATAAACTATATCTGATAGAAAGGGCATGTCTGGGGATGGGCATTAGGAAAGAGTCTGAAATTTATGTAATGATCTATGTATCTTGAACTGTACATCTAAGTTGTATGTACTTTGCAATACTTATGTCATATTTTAATAAAAACTAAGGCAAAAAATGCAGGATGAGAATGGCAAAAAGCTACAACACAGAAAAACAGAAGGAAAAAAAAAATTCATAACTCACCCAATCATGACTGTTAACATTTTTATTTATAGTAGTTTGTGCTTAAAAATTATTTTAAACTAAGGAATATGATTTATCTGGCATGGTCCTTGAATGAGATATGCCTCTTCCAGGGTGTTTTCTATCCCAGCTCATGCACATACTGCTCACAAGCCCACACAGTTTACCTTCCAATTTCCAGATATCAATATACAACAGAATTCTTGCATTAAAGACTCTGATACTGCTGACACAGGTTATCTAGCCTCTACTCAGGCACTTCTAGTAATAGGGGACTTTCTACCTCAAATGACAGCATTCTCCATTGTTGTATAACCCTAATAGTTGAAAAGTCTTTCTTTATCTCAAGCCCAAGACAGCCATGTAACTTTCACAGATTGTTGGTACTATCCTATTTCTTATTTATGAGAGTATATAAAAGAGAACTTCAGCCCCTTCCACAGGACAGTTTTTTGTTATCAACTGTGATAAGATAGCTATCATGAACCCTTTTCTACATCCTCTCTTCTACATAATAAGGATCTTCAGTTCTATTACTCATCCATATATGACATGATTTCAAGGCTCCTAACAATCCTGGTTCTCCAGTTGGTCAATAAACCAATAAAATGTGACATTTCATCACGTGCTTCCTACTCCCATTCATAACCAAATCAGAGACATCCACTCTCATTCACCACTCCAATAACTTCTTCCACTGAGTCCTTTAGAACCCCTATTATTCTGGATTTCTGAGGTTATTTAATCCTGATACTCCAATTCCTAGGGCATGTTTTAAATGTGTTTTAATTCAGTTATTGCCTCCAGGATCTTGCTCCATCAATCTTCTACTCACACCAAAAGAGGTATATTAAACTGCTGGGGTCATAAGAGAAGAATAGATAATCTCCAAGACCACTGTATCATTCACATATAAAATACTCTGTATATTTGGACATAGCATGCAATAATTGAGATGGGCTAATTCTCAAAGCTTTCTGAGTTTGTGACAAAATGGACAAATTAAGAAGATGAAGAAAGATAGGATTGGGCAGGACTAGAACTGGAGATGTTGACCTTACTATGGAAGCTGGATCCAGGCTTACAGGACTTTTAACTCTTTATCCAGTAATGCTAAGATTTAAGCATGAGAAAATAGAAGTTTACACAAGAAATTTATATAGAATAAGTAGTCTCATTAGTAGGTGTAATGGTTAATTTTATGTGTCAACTTGGCTAGGATGCAGTAGCCAGATGTTTGGTCAAACACTAGCCTAGATGTTGGTTTGAAGGTACCTTGATGAGATTAGTATTTAAGTCAATAAACTTTGACTAAAGCAGATTAACCCACGTGAGTGAGCATCATCTAATCAAGTGAAGCCCTTAGAAAAAAGACTGACTCTCTTGAGGAAGAGGGGATTCTGCTTGCAGTTTTTCTTTGGACTTGAACTGAAACATCAACTTTTCCCTGGGTCTCCAGCCTGTCAGCCTACTGTGCAGATTTTGGACCTCCCAGCCTTTACAGTCATGAGAGACATGAGGCAATTTCTTAAAATCTCTCTCTCTCTCATACCCACACACACGTGTGTGCACACACACTCAGACACTCACTCACTCACCCTATTGGGTCTATTTCTCTGGAGAACACTGACTAATACAGCAGGAAAGAGAAAACTTTCTCAAAAACTGTGCAAAGTGAACATCTGCTTCCAGCAAAGATGGAGTAAGAAGACTGGATTTATCCTCTTGTCCAATAAAACTAAATATATATTCAACAACAGTACTTAAGACATCAAACAATGAAAGACTGACTGCTGAAATATGGCCAACAAACAATGTAAATTCTATAATTTCCCTATCTTACTGCCTAGAAGGAGTTTCAATTCTATGCTCTGGGGAAGGGAAGCCTAGATACAGCCTGGCAAACTCCCTGCTTGAGGGGATAGAGCTGGGAGTCCACTGCAGCATAGGCAGCTGGATCCTGCAGATCAGAATGCTGGAGAGGTAAGAGATACACAGGGAGAGGATTTCAGAGGTCTACAGAGGGTTCTTATTGAGAATTCAGTTGAAAAACAGTTTATGCATCTGAGGAAAGAATCCAAAACTAGAGGGAAAAAAACCTGAAAAAATTAGGTGGAACAATCAGCAAGGCTAATACAGGGCTTGGAATAGTGCCTTTTCCCACCATCTTGAGTAGAGGAATACACAATTCAGAGGGCATGGGAAAAACTACTCAGAATGGTTTCACCTCAGGAGTGTGTTAAATTACAAAAACAGACCATATTCTTGGCCATAAAACAAGTTCTCAAAGAGAATTCAAGTTATACAAAGTATGCTTTATGATCACAATGAAATTAAATTAGAAATCCATAACAGAAAGATATCAGGAAAACCTCATATATTTAGAAACTAAATGGGTTTAGTCACCCATAGGTCAACCAAAAGAGGGAGACAAAAAATAGATAGTATTTTGTACTGAATAAAAATAAAAATACAGCATATAAAAATTAGTGAAATGTTGAAATACTGATGCTAAGTACTAATTCAGTGCTCAGAGGGAAATTTAGAGCACTAAAGGCATATAATAGAAGAACGGTATCCAGTCAATGACCTCAGCCTCTACCTTAAAAAATTAGAAAGAGAAGAACAAACAAATCTAAAATAAGAGGGAAAAAGGAAATAATAATTACAATGAAGAAGGGGATCAAGATGGCAGAGTAAGAGGAGGTAGAGGTCACCTCCCTCCCACAAACACAGAAAAAATACATCTACACGTGGAACAATTTTCATGGAAAACTAACTGGAAACTGGCAGAAGAACTATACAACCAAGGTTGCAGGGAAGATTTCCACATAATTGAGTAGGATGGAAAGAAAAGCATCAGGTCAGGACCTGCACCCCGGGAGGAGATTAAGAGGAAAAGGGAGATCACATGGGAGGACATTCACACTGGGTATTGAACGAGTTGAGCCACAGACTGGACATCCCAGCCCTGGGTTCCTGTGAGGAGGAGATAAGCCCCCTTGGCTGCTTGGAGAACTTCTGGGACAGATAGAAAGGCTGGAGAAGCTTAGATTCCATTCATGAGCGGTACACAGGTGCTGGCTTGACACCAGACAGGGCAGAGAGAGGTCTGCCCTAGAGGTCGCTGCCTTGCCATGTTCCCCAATCTGAGCTGAGTGAACACCCTGGCCCCACTCATTCCATGTCATAGCTTGGCACTGGATCTAGGGCAGCCAGGTCCTGGGAAAAGACTCAATCTAGGGAAACAGAGGTGACCCAGGGGCCTGGAGTATGGTTCAACTGGGGCAGAAGCAGCCATTTTTGGTGCTTACTCAAACAGCACCCCAGAAATAGCCCAGACTTCTGATGGCAGCCCAGCTGCTTCAATTCCTGCAAGCACAATGCCAAGATCCCCAGTGACAGCCAAGCAAACACTCCAGCCCTGCTCACTCCACACCATGACCTTGCACTAGATCTGGGACAACCACAATAAGGAAAGAGATGCAACCCTGGGCTTCATCTGAGCAGAGCCACAGATGCCTACACAGGCAGCACAGCAGACCTCTGTAGGCACATGAGCCACACTTACTAAGCACTCTTCTCCTTTGGGGCAAACGCCCCAGTGTGGGGAGAAGTAAAAACACACACTTAAAGGGAACATAGCCAGCCCAAGCCCAACCCTCAGGGCATCTGTTCCAACAACTTAGGAGAAGACCTCACCCATAAAAGGGTGGCAACTGCCACTGAGTAGAGGAGAAGTCTCACCGCACACCCCTCGAATTCTCTACATCTTCCAACACCAGCCACACCTGCTATTGAGGTGATAATGGCCAGCACACTGTGAGAAAATATGGGGCTGGCATTCACATCAAATCCAGCACCAAAGACACTGGGCATACACTGTCTACATAGGGATGCTCCCACAGAAAAATATTCTTTCAAGATCACAATAGATAACTGTTTTACCTAAATTCATAGAGACAGAGAAAGTTAAGTAAAATGAAAAGGCAGAGGAACTACTCCCAGTTGAAAGAGCAAAAGAAAAGCCCTGAAAAAATAAATAATGAAACAGAGATAATCTGTCTATCAGACAATGACTTCAAGAAGTTGGTAATAAAAACACTAACCTAATTAAGAAAGAAAATCAGTCTAAGCACAGATCATTTTAACACAGAACTAGAAACTATAAAGAGGACCCAATCAAAATAGATAATCCACTTTCTGAGATAAAAAGCACTCTAGAAGCAATGAAAGCAGAGTAAATGACACAGAAGAACACATAAGTGATCTGGAAGACAGAATAATGGAAATCATCCAATTGGAACAGCAGACAGAATGACATAAAAAAAAATGAAAGCAACATACAAGATCTATGTGATAATATAAAACATGCCAACATCATCTTTATAGGGGTTCTAGAAGGAGAAGAGAGAGAGAAGGGGATCAAAATGTATTTGAAGAAATTATGGCTGGAAACTTCCCAAACCTAAAGAAGGAAATAGATATTCAGGCACAGGTAGCACAAAGGTTCCCAAACAAGATGAGTCCAAACAGACCAACACCAAGAAATATCAAAATTAAAATGGTAAAAGTTAACAATAAAGAGAGAATTCTAAAGGCAGCAAGAGAAAAATAAAGAGTCATATACAATGGAACCCCCATAATGCTATCAGCTGATTTCTCTGCAGAACCTTTGCAGGCCAGATGGGAGTGGCATGATATATTCAAAGTACTGAAAGGGAAAAACCTGCAACCTAGGATGCTCTACCCAGCAAGGTTATCATTTAGAATAGGCGAGATAAAGAATTTCTCAACAAAAACTAAAAGAATTCAATAACACTAAAACTACCCTAAAAGAAATGTTGAAAGCTCTACTCTAAATGGAAAAGAAGTAAGAATCTATAGTAAAAGGAAAATCCTAATAGGAAAAAAAAAAATCCCAATAGGAAAGGCAAATATATAGTAAGAATTAAAGATGACTTATATAAGCCAGTATGTAGATTAAAAACAAACAAAAAAATGTAAAAGCAACTGTAGTTGCTACAGTAAACAGTACAGTGATAAGCATGAAAATGTAATATATGACATTGAAAACACAAAATGTGGGAGAGAAGAGTAAAAATGTAGATCTTTTAGAATGGTTTTGAACTTAACCATTATCAGTTTAAAACAAGTAGATATAATGATGGGTCAACATATGTGAATCCCATGGAAACCACAAATCAAAAGGCTATGAAAGATACACAAAAATAAAAAGGTAGGAACTCAGAATACTACAAAAGAAAATCATCAAGCCACAATGGGAAAAGCAAAAAAGAAGAAATGAGCAATGAAGAACTACAAAAACAACTGGAAAACAAGGAATAAAATGGCAGTAAGTATATACCTGTTGATAATTGCTCTAAATATCAATGAACTAAATGCTCCAATCAGAAGACATAGGGTGGCTAGTTGGATAAAAAAACCAAGAACCTTCAATATACTGTCTATGAGAGACTCATTTCAGGGTGAAAAGAGCACAGACTGAAAGTGAGGGGATGAAAAATGATATCATGTAAACAGTATTGACAAAGCTGGAGTAGCAATAGTATATCAGAAAAAGTAATCTTCAAAACAAGGTCTATAATGAAAGACAAAGAAGGGCATTATGTAATGATAAAGGGATCGATACAAGAAGAGGATTTTATACTTATTAGCATATCACACCCAATACAGGAGCACCTAAAATGTAAAGCAACTACTAACAGACATGAAGGGAGAACTTGACAATAATACAATAAGGGTAGGGGCCTTAAACACCCCACTTATATCAATGGACAGGTCATCTAGACAGAAAATCAATACGGCAACAGAGGTCCTAAATGACACAATGGACCAGTTGGACTTAATTGATATCTACAGGACACTACATCCAAAAGAAGCAGAATACACTTTCTTTTCAAGTGTGCATAGAACATTCTCTAGGATAGAAATTATTTCAAGCATCTTTTCTGACCACAACAATATGAAACTAGAAATCACCTACATATAGGAAAATGAGAAAAGTACAAACAAATGGAGACTAAACAGCATGCTACTAAAATAACCAGTGGTCAACAATGAAATCAGAAAGGAAGTCAGAAAATACAAGACAAATGAAAATGGAAGCACAACACTCCAAAATCTATGGGATGCAGCAAAAGCAGTTCTTAGAGCAAAGTTCATAGGGATACAGGCCTTCCTCAAGAACAAAGAAAAATCTCAAATAAACAAATTAACCTACCACCTAAAAGAATTAGAAAAAGAAGAACAAAGCCCAAAGTCAGCAGAAGGAAAGAAATAATAAAGATCAGAGGAAATAAATAAAATACAGATCAACAAAACAATAGAAAAGATCAATGAAACCAAGAGCTGGTTTTTTGAAAAGGTAAACAAAATTGATAGACCGTTAGCCAGGCTCACCAGAAGAAAACAGAGTGAACCTAAATAAAGAAAATAAGAAATGAAAGAGGAGAAATAACAACCAATACCATAGAGACACAAAAAAATCATAAGAGAGTACTATAAACATTTATATGCCAACAAATTGGACAACCTAGAAGAAATAGACAAATTTCTAGAAACACAGCCTGCCAGGACTGCGTCAAGAAGATACAATTTGAACATACTGATCACTAGAAGCGAAATTGAATCTGTAATTTAAAAAACTTCCTGCAAACAAAAGTCCAGGACTGGAAAGTTTCACAGGGGAACTCTACCAAACATATAAAGGAGAACTTATACCTATCCTTCTAAACTATTCCAAAAAACTGAAGAGGACGGAACACTCCCAGATTCATTCTACGAGACCACCATTACCCTGATTCCAAAATCAGACAAAGACACTACAAAAAAAAAATTACAGGCCAATATCTTTGATGAATACAGATGCAAAAACCAGCATCAAAATATTAGCAAGCCAAATCCAACAATATATAAAAAGAATCATACACCACGATCAAGTTGGATTTATTCTGAGTTCACAAAGATGGTTCAACATAGGCAAATCAATCAATGTGATACACCACATTAACAAAAAGAAAGACATAATTCACATGATTATCTCAGTAGATGCCAAAAAAACCTGACAAAATTCACCATTCACTCATGATAAAAACTCTCATCAAAGTGGATATAGAGGAAACATATCTCAACATAATAAAGGTCATTTATGACAAGCCCATAACCAACATAATACTCAATGGTGAAAAGCTGAAAGCCTTTTCACCAAACTCAGGAACAAGACAAGGATGCCTACTCTCACTGCTTCTATTTAACACAGTATTGGAAGTGCTAGCCACAACAATCAGAAAATAAAAAGAAATAAAGCTATCCAGACTGGAAGGGAAAAGGTAAAACTATAACTATTTTCAGATGAGATGATAGTCAATTAAATAACCTAAAGTTTGCACCCCAAAATTATTGGACCTAATAAATGAATTCAACAATATTGCAGGATACAAGATTAATATACAGAAATCTGTTGCATTTCTATTTCACTAATAATGAAATATCAGAAAAATAAAGTAAAAAAATCTGTTTTAAAATCATATCAAAAAATACGTAGGAATAAACTTCACCAAGGAGATGAAAGACCTACACTCTGAAAACTCTGAAACATTGATGAAGGAAATTGAAGATGAGTCAAAGCAATGGAAAGATATCCTGTGCTGTTGGATTGGAAGAATTAATATTATTAAAATGGCCATATTACCCAAAGCAACCTACAGATTTAATGGAATCCCTATCAAAATAACCAGGACATTTTTCACAGAACTAGAAAAAATAATTCTAAAATTTATATGGAACTACAGAAGTCCCTGAATTTCCAAGGCAATCCTGAGGAAAAAAAGAACAAAGCTGGAGGCATAACCCTCCCAGATTTCAGATTATACTACCAAGCTTCAGTAATCAAAACAGTATGGTACTGGCACAAAACAGACACATAGATCAATGGAACAGAATAGAGAGCCCAGAAATAAACCCATGCACCTACAGTCAATTCAACTATGACAAAGGAGGCAAAAATATGCAATGGAGAAAAAACAGTCTTTTAACAAGTGGTGCTGGGAAAACTGGACAGCCACATGTAAAACAATGAGATTAGAACAATCCCTAACACCATATAGAAAAATAAAGTCAAAATAGTTTAAAGAAGTCCTAAATGTAAGACCTGAAACCATAAAACTCCTAGAAGAGAACATAGGCAGAACACTCTTTGACATAAATTGCACCAATATTTTCTTGGATCACCAAGGCAAAAGAACCAAAAGCAAAAATAAACACAAGGGACCTAATTAAACTTAAGAGCTTTTGCACAGCAAAGGAAACCATCAACAAAACAAAAAGACAACCTAGAGAATGGGAGAAAATATTTGCAAATGATACAACTGACAAAGGGTTAATATCCAAAATATAAGTAGCTCGTGCAACTCAATATCAAAAAGAAAAAAAAAGTCCACTTAAAAAGTGGGCAGGGGCTTCCCTGGTGGCACAGTGGTTGAGAATCTGCCTGCCGATGCAGAGGACGCGGGTTCGAGCCCTGGTCTGGGAAGATCCCACATGCCGCGGAGCAGCTGAGCCCATGAGCCACGGTTGCTGAGCCTGCGCGTCTGGAGCCTGTGCTCCGCAACAAGAGAGGCCGCGACAGTGAGAGGCCCGCGCACCGCGATGAAGAGTGGCCCCCACTTGCCGCAACTAGAGAAAGCCCTCGCACAGAAACGAAGACCCAACACAGCCATAAATAAATAAATAAATAAATAAATAAATAAATAAATAAATAAATAAATAAATAAATAAATAAATAAAATTAAAAAAAAATACAAGGTGCTATAGAAGCACTTAAAAAAAAAAGTGGGCAAAAGATATGAATAGACACTTTTACAAAGAAGACATACAGATGGCTAACAGGCACATGAAAAGATGCTCAGCATCACTAATAACTGGAGAAATGGAAATCAAAACCACAATGAGTTATCACCTCACCCTTGCCAGAATGGGTATCATCAAAAAGTCTACAAATAACAAATGTTGTAGAGGATGTGAAGAAATGGGAACCCTCATACACTGTTGATGGGAATGTAAATTGGTGTAGCCACTACAGAAAACAGTATGGAGATCCCTTAAAAACTAAAAATAGAACTACCATATAATCCAGCAATTCCACTGCTATGTATATATTTGGAAAAAATGAAAACACTAATTTGAAAAGATACATGCACCCCAGTGTTCATAGCAGCACTATTTACAGTGGCCAAGACATGGAAGCAAGCCAAGTGCCCATCAATAGATGATTCAATTAATATGATGAGGTTTGTGTGTGTATACATGCATACATGCCCCCCCCACACACACAATGGAATATTATTCAGCCATAAAACAGAATAAAATACTGCCATTTGCAGCAATGTTGATGGACCTAGAGAATATTATGCTTAGTGAAATAAGTCAGAGAAAGACAAATACTATATAACTTACATGTGGAATCTAAAAAATCATACAAATGAATGTATCTGCAAAACAGAAACAGACTCACAGATACAAAAAACAAACTTGTGGTTACCAAAGGTGAGAGGAAATGTGGGAGGGACAAATTAAGGGTATGGGATTAACAGATACAAATTACTATATATAAAATAAGTAGGCAACAAGGTATACTGTATAGCACAGGGAATTATACCCATTATCTTTTAATAATCTATAATGGAGTATAATCTGCAAAAATACTGAATTAGTATGCTGTATTCCTTAAACTAACACAATATTGTAAATCAACTATACTTCATTTTTAAAAAGATTACAATGGAAACTAATGATAAGGAAAACACTAACAATAGAGGAAAATCAATAAAACTAGAAGTTATTTCTTTGAGAAGACCAATAAAATTGATAAACCTCTAGCAGAGTGATCAGAAAAATAAAGAGAGAAGACAGAGATTGACAATATCAGGAATGAAAGAGGTAATATCACTATAGTTTCTACAGATATTAACCAATAATAAGATAATACTAGGAACAAGTTTATGCTAATAAATTCAACAACTTAGATGAAATGGATACATTGTTTGAATGACACAAACAACCAAAACTTACTCAAGAAAAAAAAAATATAACATAAATCGCCCTATATTTATTTTTAAAAATTAAATTTATAGTTATAATTTTTTCCACCAAGAGAACTTCAGGCCCATGTGACTTCACTTGGGAATTCTATCAAATATTTAAGGAAGAATAATATCACCTATACACAAACTCTTCCAGAAAATTAAAGAATGAATCCTTCTGAATCTATCCTATGAGGCCAGAATTATTCTGATACCAAACCCAATAAATACACTTCAAGAAAAGAAAATTATAGACCAATGTCCCTCATGAACATGGATACAAAAGTTATCAGCATTTTAAAAAATGTAATGTAACAGCATATAAAAAGAATAATGCATCATGACCAAATGGGGTTTACCCCAGGAATGCAATGATGAGTTAGCATTTTTAAATCAGTGTAATTCATCATATTAATAGATAAGAAGAAAAGCCATATGATCATCTTAATGCAGAAAAAGCATTTGACATAAGCCAACATTCATTCTTGATAAAAATATTCAACAATTAGGAGTAGAAGAAAATTTACTGAATCGGATGAAGACCATCAATTAAAAAACCCTAAGTTAACACCGAGTAGTGAAAGACTAAATGCTTTTCCATTATGTTCTGGAACAAGGCAAGGATGTCTGCTGTCACAACTTCTATTCAAAATTGTATTGAATGTTCTAGCCAGTGAAATAAAGCAAAAAAGAAAAAAAAAAGTGAAAGGCATTCAGCTTGGAAAGGTAGAAGTAAAACCCTTTTTGTACACAGATGACCTAAATATATGAAGAGAACTACCATCTTCATGGATTGGAACACTCAATATTGTTAAGGTCTCAATTCTCCCCAAGTTGATCTATAAATTCAACACAATCTCAATTAAAATCCCAACTGACTTTTTTTTGGTAGAAATTTACAAGCTGATTGTAAATTTGATTTGGAAATTCAAAGGACCTAGCATAGGCAAAACAACACTGAAGAAGAACAAATTGAAGAACTTTCACTACCTGAATTCTACACTAATTTTAAAGCTATAGTAATCAAGACAGTGAGGTAGTATGTCAAGGTAGAAAAATATATCAATGGGAACAGAATAGAGTCTAGCCTTACATATACGGACAACTGGTTTTTACCAAAAGTTAAAGGCAATTCAGTGGAAAACACTAGTGCTTTCGACAAATGGTACTGGAATAATTAAATACCCAAATAAAAAAAAAGCTTTGAACCATACCTTGCACCTTGCATTGGATCATAGATCTCAGTGTAATATTCTAGACTGTAAAAATTCTAGAAGAAAATATAGGAGAGATTTTTTTGTGTCCTTGGGTTAGGCAAAGAGTTCTTAAATAAACACCAAAATGTCAATCCACAAAAGGAGAAACTGATAAATTAGACTTCATCTGAAAGTAAGAACTACTCTTCAAAAGATGCTGTTAAGAGAATAGAAAGGCAAGCCATAGACTGGGAAAAATATTTTCAAATCTCGTAAGTTACATTCATCCAGTACATATAGAGAAATTTCAAAGTGCAATAATAGAAAAACAAACAATTCCATAAAAAATGGGCAAAAAAATAGAACAGATACACACATACACACTTCAAATGAATATACAAAAAGATGCTCAATATCATTTGTCATTAGGAAAATGCAAATTAAAACCACAATGACATGCCACTATACATTTATGAGAATATCTAAAATTAAAAAGATTGAATATACCAAGTGTTAGTAAGTATGTGGAGCATATGGAATTCTCATATGATGCTTTCAGGAATATAAAATGTCACTATGGAAAACAGTTTGAAATTTTCATACAAAGTTTAACAAACACCTTCTACATGACCCAGACATTTCACTCCTAGGTATTTATCCAAGAGAAATGAAAGCATATGTCCATACAAAGGCTTGTACATTAATGTTCACAGAAGCTCTATTTGTATTACCCCTAAACTGAAAATAACCCAAACGTCCCTCTGAGCTAGTTTTACTCACAATACTTCTGACACCAAATGTGTGGGGGTTTTCCACACCAACAATCAGTGTTCCCGTGCTCTGGACACCAACTGGGTGTCCTACCAATTCAGTTTGGCTCTGACACTAACTACGTAGAGTTAGCACAGACCTCACAGATTAAGGGCTCAGACCCACAAGACTGCACCAACTTCAGATGCCAATCACAAGTCCCTGGACTCCCATATTTCTGACTGACTGGCTGTAAATTGGGGGTTTCCATGACCCCTTCCTCAGGGTCAATAATTTGCTAGAATGGCTCACAGGACTCTGGAAAGCTCTTTCCTTACAATTATTACCCGTTTATAATAAGAAATACAACTCAGGAACAGCTAGATGGAAGAGAGGAATAGAATAAGGTATGGGGGAGGAGCACGGAGCTTCTATGCCCTCTCTAGGTGTGGTACCCTCCTAGCACCTTGGTGTGTTCACTAACTGGGCAGCTCTAGGAACCTGTCACTTAAGGAGTTTAATGTAGGTATAATTGATTAAATCACTGGTTATTGGTGAGTACTTCAATCTCCAGTCCCTCTCCCATCCCTGAAGGAATAGGGTCAGGGCACTGAAAGTTCCAACATGTCTCAGTCTTTCTGGTGACCAGTCCCCATCCTAAAGCTACCTAGGGACCCCTCGGCCGAGAGTCATCTCATTAGCATGCTGAGCAACTTATCACTCAGACAATTCCAAGGGTTTTAGGAGCTCTGTGTCAGGACCTAGAGACAAAGAGCAAATATATATTTCTTATTATATCACAACCCCTCACCACCTAAATGGATAAACAATAAAAAGAACAAATCTTTGATGCATACAACAATTTGGATAATCTCAAAATAATTCTGCTTATTGAAAGAAGCCAGACAAAAATGCAATATATATTATATGATTCCATTTGTGTAAAATTCTAGAAAGATTGGGATTGACATATATACACTAATATGTATAAAATGGATAACTAATAAGAACCTGCTGTATAACATAATAAATAAAATTCAAAAATTCAAAAAAAAGAAAATGAAAACATCTATTTTTTTTTGGCCTCGCTAGGCAGCATGCGGGATATTAGTTCCCCAACCAGGGATAGAACCTGTGCCCCCTGCAATGGAAGCGTGGGATCTTAACCACTGGACTGCCAGGGAATTTCCCATAAAACATATATATTGACAGAGAGCAGATCATTAGCTACCTGGGAGCATGGAGGAACGGGAAGGAGGTATTACAAAGAAGCACAAAGAAAAATTTAGGGGATGGCAGATATGATCATTATTGTGGTGATAGTTTCATGGGTGCATGTATATACCAATACTTATCAAACTGTATGCTTTAAATATGTGCAGTTTATTGTATGTCAATTATATCTCAACTAAGCTGTTTTGTTTTTTTTTAAGTGAGTACTGAATTTCACATAGTAGTATGGGCATTACTTCCTGAGGAGGCTGCCTTAGTCAACTGGAGAAAAGACAATAAGATAAAGTCTCAATCCAGACCATCCAGCTGGGCAGATCTGAGCTCCTCTAGCTTTCTATTGATTTTATCCCCAGGAAGCTTCAAGTTTGGATCTTTCCTCACATTCCATTCTAATGACCCTGGAATTGGCAATCACCCTATTTCTACCTATCACTCCTGAAAATGCTCCCACTTAAAAAAATCTAATCTACTCTGGGAGGCACAGCAGGAGAGGGGCAATGGTACCTGGGATGGGGAAGGTAATATAACAGAACATGAGCTTCAGGGTGGGATGAACGCTATTCTCTAACTACGTAACCTTGGGCAAATCACTTTACCTCTCTGAACCGCAATTTTCTCATTTCAAAAATATTTAACAATTCCTACCTGACAGGGTTGTCTTGAAGTCATGTATGAAAGGATGAGACGATTCCTGGCCAAAGGAGGAGTGCATAAGGAATACCTCTCCTTCCTGCTGTTGTTTGAAACCCCCTCCTTAAGCCGGTGATTCTGCGCATTCCCGTTATCACGTGCTTTCGTGACTCCAGCTGAAGCCTCAAGTGTAAACTGTAAATGAGGTTCTACGCTAGTGGGTCTCAAGTGTGCTACATATTAGAATCTCCTGGGGAGGTTAAAAAAAAAAAAAAAAAAAAACAGCAAAATAAATGATGCCTGGGTTCTACCTAGGGGTTCTGATTTGAGTCTGTCATGCAGCTGGGCATTGGGATATTTAAAAGCTTGCCAAGCAATGTTAATATGAGGCTATGTTTGTGAAACACTATTCTAATGCTGCTCAAATTCTAATGTCCGCTGAATCACTGGGGATCTTGTTAAAATTCAGATTCTTATACTGTAGGTTTGAGATTCTGCATTTCTAATAAGCTCCCAGCAGATGCCGATGCTGTTAGTCCTTGAATGACACTTAGAGAAAAAAGGCTAAACTCTGGCTGAGCATCAGAATCGCCTAGGGATCTTTTAAAGCTGTGCTTCTCTTACTGAAAACCATGGATCTAGTCAACCTTTTACACTCGAGAACACTGTATCCCCAAGAGGCAGTGTGACCTCTATCCTGATGTAAATTTCTGTCAGGAAAGTTCATTACTGAATGAAACGTATTTTCAATGGGAACAGTTTCTGGTGTGTAGGTTTCCAGGGCTGATTGGGAACTGCAATCTGCAGCATGAGTGGAGTGTGACCGTTTCATTAACACACAGCTCAGAACCTAGCCGAGGAGCAGCCTGTGTGATGAATGCGGTCCCGGGTTCTACTTGAAGCATTATCACGTAATATATCAGCTTTATGTCAAATGAACTGATGGTTTTATGGCCTTTCCATTCAACTTGATAGTAGGCTCCTTGCCATGCGCTCTTTTCAATATAGTTAGAGGGCATTTTTTGGTGGTGATGACATAGTGATTTATAAAACCCACTTCATGTATCAGCCACACATATGTAAATCAGAAACATTTCTTTCTGGGAAAAACTGTCATTGCCATCGTGTGATAAATAGGTGCATGTTCAATGAGCAGGCATTCATCAAGACACAGATTTGAATTCATTTTTCTATATACCGTACGACAAAGCAATTAGCACCGTACTAGGAAATCGTCTTGTAATTCAGGGTCCTTCCTAGGAGGGGACATGCAGCAAACTGAGCTTGGTGCCAATTTGACCCTCACTGTGCTGCAGCAAGGTGGCCGGGGACTCAGCTGGAGACACCAGAGCATCAGCCAGAGGTGGAGGAGGAAGAAGAAAGGAAGCATTCTTTTCTTTTTTAATCGCTAAGTTCCAGGATTGTTACAGAACTTAATATTCTTCACCTTATTTAGTCCTCAAACATGCTGCAAGGTAGGAATTATTATCTACATCTTAAAGATAAGGAAACTAAATTTATTTTTTTAAAGAAGCTGAAATAGCGGTTTGTTTTTTTTTTTTTTTCCAAATTATTTATTTATTTATTTATTTCTGGCTGTGTTGGCTCTTCGTTTCTGTGCGAGGGCTTTTCTTTCTAGTTGCGGCGAGCGGGGGCCACTCTTCATCGCGGTGCGCGAGCCTCTCACTGTCGCGGCCTCTCTCGTTGCGGGGCACAGGCTCCAGACGCGCAGGCTCAGTAGTCGTGGCTCCCGGGCCCGGTTGCCCCGCGGCATGTGGGATCTTCCCAGACCAGGGCTCGAACCCGTGTGCCCTGCATCGGCAGGCAGATTCTCAACCACTGCGCCACCAGGGAAGCCCAGGAGACTAAATTTAAAAGACTCATAGAAACCGTGAAGTCAGGTCACTCTAACTCAAAAGCCCATACTCCTCCCGCTCCACTGCAATGTTGTCATGAAGCAGGAGCAGCACCTGCAGGTCAGTGGAAGTGAATTGTCACCGTGATACCAGCTGTGCTGAGACCAGACTTCAGCGCTCTGCAGTTGTACCTGCCATCTGCTTCCTGTGCCCAGCCTTGAATCTGTAGGGAAATGACATCAGAAGTGCTACTGCTAAAATGTGAAAGGTCAAAAAACAAAAACCCACAAAAACTCTCTTTAACTGATGGGTGAAGTCAAATATCTGTAATATTCTTAGCTACTTGTCTGAAATAAACTTGTAACTAAAGAAACTTCCTAGAAATAATTGGCAACAAAAATACATGAAATGAATTTGAAAGGAATATGTTTTATTTTCTAAATATTTGTGAAATTTGTTGGAGGAAGGCTTACATAGGGGAGCAAAATTCGCCACCTCAAAATATGTCTCTTTGGCATGAAGATTATTTTAGGCTGATTATTTTTTAAGAAACAGAAGACTAGAGAACTTCTTTCTTTTACCCGCGCCGGCCCCCCCCCCCCCCTTAACTACCTAAAAGAATTTAGACAAAGAGCCTGGTCCAGGAGAAGCACTATCCCCAGAGATACCTACAAAGAATACGGGCTACATGTGGTATGGGGAGCTCGGCAGAGCCTGGAACCCAAAGTCCTCCCTGTGTCCCATTGTCTCTGCGTGGCCCAGCAAACATTTGTTACCAAACATTTGTTTTTCCATCTCCATGTGAATTTCCTTCCTCCCCTTTGAGGTCCCAATATCCTACTCCCTTCTTCTCTCAGATGGCATATTAAGCCTCAATTGCCTAACTTGTCCCAGGGTCTCATTTTTCTTATAAGGCCCCTGTACATACATAACTAAATCTGATATTTTCCTGTTAATCTGTCTCATGTCGATTTAATTCTTAGACCAGCCAGAAGAACCCAGAAAGGGTAGAGGAAAACGTTTTCCCTCCCCAACACTTATAACATTTCCTCCATGGACTTCTTAAGAGGTTATACCTAAGAAAGAGGCAGCTCATTTAAAAAATAATAATAATAATTAACTTTTACAAAACTTTCAACATTTGTAAGTGACTTTTACAAATATTATGTGAGCCTCATGATGTTTCTATGATATTGGCAGGTATTATTTGATGCATTTTGAGATCATTTTTGATGATCAAGTCTCCAAGACCCAGAAATCGGGATCCTAGCCTCAAAAATGGTCACACAGCCAGTAATCAGGAGACCGTTCTCCACACTCTAAGTCCCATATGCTGCCCACTGCTCAAGAAAATACTTTCTTTAAAAACTACTCTTCTGCTTTCCCAAGTCTCCATATCAAAGCAGAAAAACATTCACTCCAATGATTACAGTTACAAATATATTCTTTCCCTTTTAAAGAGGTAAGAGATTTGTCAACTCAAATATTTGATTGGGGACTTCCTATATAATTTCATATCCAGAATGTTATCCTGAATTGGATATTTCAAATCACTCTTTTCCTCATTCCATCCTTTCTCTAAATATAAAATCAAAGGTGGATATTTAGTAGACAGAAAAAAGCAGGGGCATTAGACTTCTAAACTTTGTCAGAGAAAATATATAATGTAAACAGGATGCCCACCCCCCCACCCCAACACAGCAGAAATGGAAAAAAGAGATCATGGGTCTGGATTCTTTTGGAAGAAGAGGGAGGGAACAAACAGGATATATAGTGAAAGAATTGGTTTGGGAAGGGATTCTGGGGCTTCCTTAATGTCAAGAATATTTGGTGCTTTTATCCTGAGTGTTCCTTGTCAGATGGAAAAACTTCAGGTAGTGAAATGGTCTGGATTCTGGCAGGAGAGTGGCCCCATGCCTCTCAGGTGGTGGTGTCGGTGGTACCACGATCTAGCAATGCTAGGAGCAATCTGGAGACCACTTTGGTGACTGGAAACCACCAGTCACTTAGGAATTTGTAGAATTTATGAGTTACCAGGCTTCCATTCCTCTCTCTTCCTGCCATTTCAGCTAAATGAATGAATGACTAATAATAATAATAACAATAATGCTAAATTTAAGCCAGACATCACATGAATTTTCTAACTTGATCCCCATGACGTATTTATGAAGTGCAATAACTACCCCCATTTTACTGGTGAGGAAAGAAGCCTAGAGAGGGAAAGAAACTTTCCCCAGTGTCTCTTGTAGAGCTGGAGTTTGAACCTAGGCAGTGTGCCTGCAGAGCGTTCAGCAGGCAGTTCTGAGGTTAAGGCCAGACTGTAGAAATCCTCAGTTACTTTTTTTTTTTATGTTACTCCTTTTTTAATCATAGGCTGGTGGCCTAGAAGACACCTGTTGGATAAGCATATACCCTCTTGATTGACAGAGGCAAAGAAGCAAGACTATCTACACACAGATGGCTAACAGGACTTATGAAGCATAATTTTAAAATAGATTATGAATGCCTGGTAGACCCAGCCAGGTGGGGAGGCCTCAAATATGAGCAGATAATGTCTATAGGTCCATGTATACGCTTGAACACCTGCATTCAGATTATGAGGTAAAGGCACTTTTTCAGGAGCCCTTCCCCAGCCTCTGGTCAAACTTTAATCTCCTGGTATTTATTTCTATAACACCGTGTCCACCCCCTCCCTACACTCACCTGGTTTGTGCTTATTTTGTGTTTGCAAGCAAAGCTGTCTTTGTCTGATTCGCCTCTGGTCCCTATCAGGTAACACAGGGTTGTATATGGTTTTAAAGAAATGTTTTTTAAATTGAAATGGAAAAAGGTGTCCTAGAATTTTGGATGACATAGAGCGATTTGTATAATATTAAGTGAAAAGGCAATCGGGTTAGAAAACTGTATAAGACTATGATGCAATTTTTGTAAAAAATTTCTTTTGGATGCATAGCAAAACACTGGAAAGATATGTTCTGAACTATAACAGTGGTTTTCTGGGTGGTAGATTACAGATGCTTTTCATTTTCACTTTTTTTGCTTGACTGTAGTTCTTTATTTTAATGATCAAAGTTTTACTTACGTAGAAAGAAAATATCAATAGTAGACTAGTTTTAGACTCCAGAGAGAAGGCCTGAGACTGCTGCAGGTGAGAAGAACGACTGATGGTTAACTCCCACTGCAGTCCTTACCTGAAGCCCGCGCATGTGAATCGCAGAGAAGGAAGCATGCTCAAGTGCAGGGCAGGTTAGCAGGAGGCTAGAAGGAGCTGGGAGAAAGGAAGGGAGGTAACAGAATCAAAGAAGGAAAGAGTCAGCAACGTAGGGAGGAATCCAGTTCTTTGAAAACTTAAATAATCAAGAGACAGAGTCAACCCTTCGTAATGATTCTTAATGACTACCAAGATAATACTCCTGTTTAATTTGCCTTCACATTATTGAATAAGCTCAGCTCAGGAAATTGGTGTCCTGTGACCTATCGGCCTTGTTAAATATCACTAGAATCCATTTTTATCGAAAGATTACATGTTTCTAGAATGTGATTCACACATCACATAGAAACTTGTGGTTTCTTAACTTTCTTAATAAACATTCTCAGATGAAGGAAAATAGGTTTCAAATACCATGCTTTTTCCTAACATTTAGATGTTTGCTTTGTAATCCTCACATTGACTATAGAGGACTTTCTGATAGTGATTCTGAGCAGAGAAACATAAGAAAAAACACAAAGGAAAATGGTTAGTTCTAGGTCACTAAGACAAATGGTAGTTTCCTCTTATTTGCCTGTCTATAACCCCACTGTAGAAAAAAAAAGTTCAAGAAGAGGCAGAAGCTCTCATTTCCTTTGAAACAAGAGTCGCATTTAAGGCCATTTAAGTTTTCATCAATAAATGGAATATCTTCTACAAATATTTTGAAAAATGTTTTAAAAGAGAAATAGAGGCACTGAAAGTGGAAGCATAATTTCCATTTTCAGTCATCTCTTGAGACCTGGGCCTGTGTGCCCACAAGTCCACCTAATTGATGAGAAGATAATAATAGCTCCTGCTAATTGAGAGCCTGCCATGAGGGAGGCTTTATACCAGTCACCTGACTTAAATTGTTTCTCATCCTCACAACCGCTCTTTCAGGGGTTAGATCAATGATTGATCACAGTTGGTTGCTAGAAAATTTCAAAAATTGATAAAGAAAACAAATCTATAATCACCCCAAATTTCATCACCCAGAGACACCCAGGTTGGTTGTTAAACAATTTAATGTTGATCTTTATTTTTAGTTTCTGTGTGGTATTCCATTTTTGTATGGTTTTAATTCATTTAACTAATCTATTAATGGTTATATAGGTTTATATTTTCCACTATTTTAGATAGTGTTACAGAACGATGTCATATTTTGGGGGGTTCTTGTCCAATTGTTTCCTCAGGAGAAATTTCTAGAAATGAGACTGCTGGTTTAAAGAATATTTCCCTTTTAAAGAACTTTTTAAAATTGCCAAATTGTTATTCTGGAAACAGCAAAATCAGTTCCACTCCTAATAGCAGTATGTGAGAGTTCCTATTTCCTTACACATCCACATTAACACCAGATAATCTTATTCTTTTCATCTTGGTCAATCTGATAAATGAAAATATTATTTTTAATTTGCTTTTAATTACTAGAGGCCAGAAGCCTATCATCAAGGCAGGTATTTTTCCATTCTGTAGTCACTCCTGATAATCACAATTGCTTTTCCTGAGGGGAGAAAAAGAAATACCGCCCCCCACCCCCTTAAAACCACCCAAAGCCAGCAAAACAAACTATGACCAGAGAATTACCCATCAATGGCACTCTCACTTTCTATTTGAATTGTAAGACAGAGTTTGTCACCAGATAAAACACCTGGAATTGATTTAGAGTGGTCAGTGCTTATTCAGCAGTCTTGATTATCAATGTTAATTCTGGGATCTCTGCCATCCACAGAGCCCTAGCAGATAAACACCATTATTCTTCAGCTCTCAAACTCAGGTATAAGTATCACTTAGGGGGAGCTTAGATTTATAGATGATGTAATTTAGAATTCTAGGCTCATAAGTTAATGCTTCAGAAATGTCTTCTTTATCTTTTCCAGAATGATAAATGGACAGATCCCTGGTACAGTTCCTCATCTCCTTGTTTGATCTCCTTGCTTTTGATGAAGGCCTTATTCTGCCAGATTCACTACTGTTTGTAGTAGAAAAAGTGATGATTTGGTGCAGACAAGAAAGAAAAGATTAATGTCAATAGCAGAGGAGAAAAGATACCTTTGGCAAGATAAATAATACTCTAGAGCATTTAATATATACGAGGTCCTAAATTAGTACTTTGGAAAATTACATTTTAAATGTATTTGATTACATAGACAATTAAAGCTAACATTTATGTAATGTTTTATATATAGTATCTATTTAACTTTCAATATCCTTATGAGGTATGTATTATTATTATGTCCATTTTACAGATGAGGAGACAGGCATAGATTATGCAACTATCTCATGTTCATGCTTTTTCTTACCATTTAGGTGTTCACCTTTTAATCCTCACATTGGCTATAGAGCAGTTTTGGGTAGTGATTCTGAGCAGAGAAACATAAGAAAAAACACAAAGGAAAATGGTTAGTCTAGGTCACTAAGGCAAATGGTGGTTTCTTCTCATTTGCCTGTCTATAATCTCATGGCAAGAAAAAAAAAAACGAAAACCAAAATGTCCAAGAAGAGGCAAAGGCTCTCATTTTTTTGAAACAAGAGTCACAGAGTCTAAGTTTTCGTCAATAAATGGAAAATCTTTTACAAATATTTTGAAAAACATTTTAAAAGAGTAATAGAGGCACTGAAAGTGGAAGCATGAGTTCCATCTTCAATCATCATCTGAGACCTGGGCCCATGTCCCCACAAGTCCACACAATTGATGAGAAAACAGTGTTCCTGCTAATTGAGAGCCTACCTACTATGTGAGAGGCTTTATACCAGTCACTTTACATAAATTGTTTCTCATCTTCACAACATCTTTCAGGTGGTTAAATCAATGCTGAGTTAGATGTTGCTAATGGGGCCGCCATTGTACCTGGGGCACCCCTTCCACCCAGCATTTACTGCATTATTTTGAAATCATATTGATGTCTCCCTGACTATTTGATGAATACCAAGAGCAGAAACAATTTCTTCATCATCACTGTATGCCTAGAACTTGCCAAATTGACTAGTACACCATAGTTGCTAAATAAACTTTTGTTAAAGAATATTTTAATCAACAAATACTTTAGAAATTCATGATGGCTTTCTGGGTCGAACTTTCGATTATACCCCACAAAGGAAAAAGTAAAGTTTAGAAAATAATCTCTGTTTTGGGTCCATCTTTTCTTTGTCTAGAATATAAAAATACTACCAATCCTCTTCTGGATGTCCCCTCATTGTTTTTGTCCCTCCTACATATGGGATGGGCTCCGATCCCTGAGGCTGAGCTAGCTGAGTCGCTGTTGTGTGTTGTCTGCATTTTCAGATCCTCCCAGTATTAGAAATATGGGCCTTCCTAAGGGCTCCCTGAGCTGGTGACCGGCTAATGACTTCCCTTGAAGAATATGAGCCAGGCTATGGCCAGGAGTCTGTCTGAAAAAGAGAAACAGGTGATGGTAAGGCAGCAGATGTGACCACAGCAGACAAAAGCGTGAGGCTGTGAGCTGGGATAAAACCAGCCCTGGTGCCCTGAGCCTCGTGAGCCTCATGGGCACAGCTGGTTCATGTGCCTGTTCGTGCCTCTGAAGCCTAGATAGTGCTCAGAATGAAGTTCAGTAAAGGCTTTCGGGAAGATGAGGGGACTGGGATTATGGGATATTTATACTGGTTCCTGGAGCACAACTCCCCTTGAGATGAGATGAGAACACTTGGAATTCAGTAGGTATGGCTGGGGGCATCCTATATGATCACCAACTGGGTTGTGCAAGAAGTTCCATATGTTTTTATGTTCTAAGTCAACTTAATTTTGACTCATAGCCCTCATTCTTCCAGGCTTTTCGGAAATTCAACTTCATCCTTTTGGCAGGCTACCCACCTTAGAGTAGAGTGAACATCTTATACAAAGCCAAGGAATGGGGAAGTCCTCTTTGATCATCAGTCATTTACCAGATGCCCATGTTCTCCCAACTCCATGGCCCCTTTGGGGACACCAGTTCCACTGCTTTCTCACTAGGTTCAGGGTACAGAGCTCTCTGGATACTGGAATATTGTTTCCCTGGTAAGAAATGGAGTTTTTATCTTTTATCTTCTAAGGTGTTTTCACCTCATTCAGATGGAGTAATGAAGGGGAGGTGTGAACAACCCTGCTACTAGGAGAGTCCTTAGTCTTCTCTCCAATTGCCAGCCCAGGGAACTGTCTCCTCCCTATCCTTCCTCTCAGAAAATGTCTTTCTCTCCTGCCCATCAATGACACATTGCCACTCCAATGGGTTCATACAGGATGAGCCATGTGCTTGGCACTACTTTTGTCCATCCAGAGTCCTTGAAGCAAGGATTGGTAAAACCTGGCCACCAGCTTGAAATGAAGGGAGAGGGGAAAACATGGGGAAAATAAACAGAAGTAACTATTTCATATTTTAACCACTATTCCCTAGGGGAATGCTAGACACAGAGGCAGAGAAATGCAGAGACCATTATTACCTTGGGACAGATATCACAAGCAGAGGGGATTGGGCTAGAGAAGCCATACCCCAGGTTACTCAGTGATGTTTCCTGATTGGGGTTGAGGTTTCCTTAGGGATGACAAGGGCCACATTTAGGTCTCTTCTTTCAGAGAAGATGGCAGCAGCAAGCAGTGGTTCAGTCTATGATGGCACACTGGTAGTGACAGATGGTTTTCCATAGGATGTTCAGGAACCACAGCTATAGCCACAAATATAACCAGTGATGAGGTACCCTGAAAGGCACATGGGACAGAGATGACAGAGCCCTTAAATTTGTGAAGAGAGGAATTCTTACCTCGGCCTACCCTACCTCACTCTTGCTCACCCTTCATCACCCTATGATTATCCTTTCTCTACCTTTGGGAGTTCAGATAGTGTCATTGTAAGAAGGGGGCAATGAGGAGCCAGAGGACAGATGGGATGGACTTGCGGGTAAGCAAGTGGCAAAATGTCTTTGAAAGAAAGGATGAAAGAGGTCTTAATAGACAGGAGAGGAAAGGGAAAGAAACCAGAGATCTATCAGCATCATCCTCCAAGGAAACAAGGATGAGAGGAGGGGAGTTAAGTGTAGTGTCTCAGATCTGTGAAACAGGTGCTTGGGGATGGGGTAGTAGCCTGAGCTGGGATGAAGGAGGTCTTTCAGGTGGTAAATTCTCAGTGAGGATTAGTCTGCTGAGACTTTTGATGCTAAGACAGAAAAGATATCCCTTAGGGTCACACACCCTATGTGGGAAAGAATGAGGGATAGATCAGAGACCCTCATCCACTCAAGTGCCTGCAAGAAATCACTGTGTCCAGGCTGAGATTATTCTAGAGACATCTCGACCATGAATCTCATGAAAAGGGAGAACAAAGTCATGCAATGAAGATTGTGAAGGAGGGGAGATGTGAAGGTCCATCTGTCTAATGCAGAGCCAATGCTCTGTACACAGCATGGACTTCCTACCTCTGAAATAAAACTCTAAGGTGCAGTAATCCACTCCAAAATCTTGTTTATATATCATTTAAATTCCAGATCATGGTATGATTTACAAGAAGCAGAAATTAAACTCCTATACTACATAAAATTCTGTCCTAAACACTGTGAAGGATGGACATGACATAATCCCTGCTGCACAGAAAACTTAAAATCTAGTAGGAGAAATGAGACATAACACCTAAAGAGATAATCAACAATACAGGAAACAACCTGCAAATGCAAAATGAAGGTTTAGACAGATACTGGGGGCAAGAGGAAGTCGTGGTCACTAAGGACTGAGGTTGGTCAGAGAGAGAGCTTCAGTGGGGATAGGGTTTCTGCTCCTGACCTTCAAGGACAGGTAGGCTTTCTATAGGCAGGATTTCGGGATGGGGAGAATGAGCTGTGTGGATGACATTTTGCACAGAGGAAATGGATTGAAACAAAACACAGAGGGAAAAAAAAAGTTCAGAGAGCGGATTAGGGCTACTGAGAATAGACACATTTGATGGAGTGAAGGTCCTCCAGGGGAAGAGTAGTGAATAAGTTTGGAAGGGTGGGTTGGAACTGATTGTGGAGGGCACAAGGGCAAAGCTGTGGATGGTAAACTGGGTTCAGTGGGCAATGGGGGGGGGCAGGGAACATTTTGAGTAGGAGAGTGATTTGAGCAGACATGATTTCAGGAGAGAACTTACACAGATGGGAAGAGTGGGGTGCAGCAGGTGGGGCCGGGTCAGAAAGAGAGAGCGGTCAGAGACTCACGTGGAGGCCCACGTTGGGGCACAGCCTGGTCTAGGCGAAACGTGGCTTTGGAATCACACAGACCAGGGTTTGAGTCCCTCCCACTCTGACTGTTCCCAGCTGTGTCACTTCAGGAAAGATCCTCAGTGGTCCTCAGGCTCAGATGCTTCTGCAAAATGTAGATAATACCTTTACCACAGAATTATTTATTGACTTATTCAAAACATTTATTGAGTACCCCCTATGTGCCAGATAAGGAAAAGAGAGGGGCCGAGGATGACTCCAAAATGCTTGGCCTGAGCAATGAGAAGAGGGATTTGCCATTCTTGTGGCACTTCAGTGATGTACTGTGTGTGTAAGACACCCATCATAGCACCTGCCATATAGGGGCTGGTCAATAAGTGTTAATTCTCCCTAAAGGACAAGGGCCTGGGCTTGGTTTGTGGCAGTGGGATAGAAATGAAGATATTAATATGAGCTTTCATCAACAGAGAGAGCAGTTAGGGCTAAAATAAATGATTATCTAGAATATATAAATTCTATGACGTTTCTAAACCCTTCATACTCCCTAAAGTACAAGGGAGTGGGGGAGGGATGGACTTGTTAATGGTGAGTATACCTGTAAGAACTGTGGCAGGAGATAGATGCATGCTCCAGCTGGGTAAGTAAAGACAGTCTAATAATACCTAATAATGGGTATTTTCTTGGGAATGCAGGTAGTATATGTAGTTCTACCCTATCTGAGTCTCTCCAAGATTCTCCTAGTGCAAAAGGGCTTTTTCCTTGCTAAGATGAAGGGCTTCCCTGCAGATGAATCCTCCATCTTATCTGACTGATGGTTTAAAGTAAATCTCTACGCTTTTTGTCATTATCATGTAAAACCAGTGTTTTAGAATGTAGATAAATAAATTCTTGTCCTCAAGAATATTACTTCACTGTGGACCCAAGATGCTAGTTTTGAAACCCAAAGCTGAGAGATGATCACTTTGTTCCAATCCCACACTTGGATTGGAAGATTATCGGGTGTAAACATTGTTCTTATGATTAGTATGAAAATCTATTTATCACTCCAGTGTTGAATTTTCTCATGCCTCCCAGGTTATAGTTCTTACTTTAAACCTTTGCCAGTAAATGCCTACCTAAGATGAGTATAGACTTAACTTCTATTCGTCCCTCCCCTCTGTATGAATACTATTTCTAGTCTGTTTCAGTGGTACTTAGGGACTTCACAGACTTCATCCTTTTTCAAGCTTTGTATATCCTCACATCAGCCTCACTCATCAAAGTATTTCCCACAGATAGTTTTCCTCAGCCTGTGTATAGAGGAAACCTACCCTTTTCATCACGGTACTTTCATTTATGCACACTCAGTCCCCAGAGCACTAAATGCACATTGACTACCCCAGTCCTTTTCTCCCAGACACATCCTTACTTCCTCACCTTTCTCCTCATCTACTCCTCAGTTAGAGCACCTCCTCTTAGGAAGCTTATGCTAATAGACACATTTTTCTTCCCTTCTTCCTACACCCCTCCAGGGTTCAGCTCTGTGGCAAACAACAGAGTAAATAGTGACATAAATAAAATTTACCTTCATGATTTTTTCCCAACGCTGGGTTCCATTGCCCTTCTCATTATACACACACCCCTGTTTGATAAGGCTCAAAGTAGATATGTGTATTTAATTAGAGAGCTCAGAGACTTCTAGACCTATCCAAATTAAACTATGGCAGAATTTGAGCCAGGAAATGCAAGAACATGTAAAGGAAAGTCATGAACTAATCTGTGTTCAGAGAAGGGCTGTCACTGTGGAGGTGTAGAGCTGTTTTTCTGTGTCCTCTTTAATCAGTAACTGTAGAGGAGAGCCTCATCATAAACAATGATTCCTCTTCTAATTCCTCACTAGCACCTAAGGAACTGGGTCCTGGTCTCAGTCATTTACATGTACTCCTGTCCCTACAGACCATGCGGGTTGACTTTCTTCCTTAAGGGCTTGCCGAAAGACAAAGGAACAGTTCCAACTACCTATAATTTCAACAAGAAGAGAAATATTTAACATAAAAGTCATTTATTACAACAGCAATAATATGTGTCAGCTGGAGATAAGACCCAGCAATAGCTGGTCGATTATCAGGGTCCTCTTAAGTACTCTCTTTGTGTTGCTGCTACATGATTGTCATTCTTATGGCTTCTGAATTCCAGAGAGCAAATAAGAAGGTAAAGTTAGAGGCTGGAGTTGATATATGATTCTATAGTTCATGATATTCTGGAAATGCCAAGTAGAGAATTGTTTAGGTTAAAATTATTGCTTATAGTTCTTGGAAATCTGGGTACTGCTGCTCAAAATAGCTTCCAGACCTTTAATGTTGTTCAGTTTGAACAGGTGAAGAATCGCTCCTCTTATCATTGTTATGTGGAGAAAAGATGCTAAAATCAACTAGTGGCTAGATTTCCAAAGCAGGATGAGCATAGGAATGACTACTACTTCTGACCATCACAAGCAGCCTTGGTATATTGGAGTTGAGGTTATATATGCAAGTCAAAGTGCAGCAGGTTCTAATAGTGTAATACATTCTTTAGTTCTGTCGATACTTTTTTCAGTATCTCTTTATGCTGAGGAACAGGGGCATGCACCTTCTTAAAGAAGCCCCCATTCTAATAAAAAAAATCAGGGTGTATATATGCTTCTAGACTTTCAGAAAGATAAACGCTTGTGTGTATAGAGTATGTACGTTAAGTTTTGAAAATTTGCCTTATGTATATACTTTCTTATTACCCCTACATTTTTTTACTTCATATATTGAGGCTGTTTTTTTTGGTGTATACAGATTTAGTATCTTCCTGGTGAACTGATCATTTTATCATTATGTAACCTCCTTTTTAATCTTTAGTTATTTTCTTTGCTTTCAAGTCTACTTTATCTGATATTAATATAGCCTCTCCTGCTCTTTAAAAATTAATATTTACATGGTTCATTGTTATCCATACTTTTAATTTTAACCTACCTGTGTTATTTAATTTGAAGTAAGTTTTTTATAAACAGCATTTGATTGAGTTGTGTTTTTTATCCTTTCTGCCAGTCTATGTCTTTTAATTTTAATTATATTTAGACCATTTATATTTAAGGTAATTTTTTTCTTTTTTTTTTTAAACATCTTTATTGGAGTATAATTGCTTTACAATGGTGTGTTAGTTTCTGCTTTATAGCAAAGTGAATCAGCTATGCATATACATATATCCCCATATGTCCTCCCTTTTGCGTCTCCCTCCCACCCTCCCTGTCCCACCCCTCTAGGTGGTGACAAAGCACCGAGCTGATCTCCCTGTGCTATGTGGCTGCTTCCCACTAGCCATCTACTTTACATTTGGTAGTGTCTATATGTCCATACCACTCTCTCACTTATAATTGCTTGATAAAGCATTTTTATGACAGCTACTTTAAAATCCTTGTTAGATAATTCCAACATCTGATTCATTTTAGTATTGGTGTCAATTGATCCTCTTATTCAAGTTGTGACTTTCCTGGTTCTTCATATAATGAGTGATTTCATTGTATCCTGGACATTATATTAAGAAACATTTAAATCTGTTATTATAGTAGTCATTTTATTTAATTTTTTTAAAATAAATTTATTTATTTATGTATTTATTTTTGGCTGCATTGGGTCTTCATTGCTGCACGTGGGCTTTCTCTAGTTGTGGTGAGTGGGGACTACGCTTTGTTGTGGTGCACAGTCTTCTCATTGTGGCGGCTTCTCTTGTTGTGGAGCACAGGTTCTAGGTGCGTGGGCTTCAGTAGTTGTGACACATGAGCTCAGTGGTTGTGGCACACAGGCTTAGTTGCTCCTCAGCATGTGGGATCTTCCTGGACCAGGGATTGAACCCATGTCCCCTGCATTGGCAGGCAGATTCTTAACCATTGTGCCACCAGGGAAGTCTCTATAGTAGTCATTTAAAATCTGTTATTATAGTAGTTAGTTACCCTGTTTACATTTAGTAAGCGGATGCTGGCCTATTTTTGTGGGCTGTGGTTCCAATGAAAATTTAATTTTCAGAGCTTTTGTAGTGATATTTGGGTCTGCTTGGCACATATGGTGTCACTGGGACTCCTCCTGGTCCCTGCCTGTTTTGCCTAAGAGAACAGAAGGAGTTTCTCCAGGCTGTGCCATTTGATGCCTGTAACTGTGGGAGAGTAGCCTTGATTTGGGCTACCTGTGGCAGGAACCCTCTTGCTAGTAGCGTTGCTTGGTTTTCTGATGTCTCTCTGTGGGATGGGGCATCTTAGATCCAGTGGGGAAAAATATTTTTCCCTTGGTTACTTACTGTCAGTGGGGTTCCCAAATGATGCTTTTTGCTGATGATGCTGGGTTTGCCTAGAGTTTCAAGAGGCTCCCATTCATTCAGGGAGAAGAATAAACCTACCTAGTCCACCTACTATCACTGCTACTACTATCACATTCAGGTCAGAGAATGTTGGACATCCATGACCTTCTTCTGTAGGAGGGAGTTGTAAGACACACTGCCACTATGTTTTTCCTCCATCTCTGGGTTCCCTAACTAGTTTGGCTTCCTGTTTCCACCATTCAGCGTTCTTCTTTGGTTGCCTTTTGCATTAGTTCCAGGCGTGATAGTTGTACTTAGCAGAGAGAAATAAGTCTGCCATATTATCTGGACCAGAAGTACCACTTATATTTTTATTCCTTTCTTGGGTTTTCTTTCATTCTCACTTTTACATTTTTGTATTTAATTTCATCCTTTATCTTCATTCTATGACTCCTTAGCAAAATCAGTACATTTTAAAACTTATGTTTATAATTATTGAAATGTATAGATGGGATTTGAAAAAAAAGTCGGTCAAAAGTAAATCCTATTTTATTGAGGATTTTTGTCTGAAGACATTCCTAATAATTTTCCCCATAGAAAAGAAGCAAATGTTTAAGTTTCCAAAGATGAGTGTTTTTCCCCCAAATGTATCATGAATCCAAGGTAACTTTGTGTTGGTCATTATATCCCAGCTAGAAGAATGTTTTGACTTGTTAAGTGACATGGAGTATTTAAACAATAGCAATTAGACCTCCACTTTTCTGTCTGGGTTTTTGGAGGAAGTAAGTCAATGATGGTTAAACTCTCTCCTTCTAATATAAGCTGGAAGAGAGGGATCTGTGGGGAGGGGTATTGGGTTGATGGTCAGGAGTGCACATGATGAGACAGAGAAAGAAGGACAAATGCTACAGAAGATCTGAAAATAGATCGAAGACCAGAATTGACACACAACTTCCCTTCCCCACTTACAACCCTCGGATGACGTCCTCAGGCCCAAACTTACTCTCCAGTTCTTTCCAGTGCAAGAAAGACAAGTACTTGATTAGTGGAAACTTTGTCTAGCTGCTGATAACACTGATGCCTAAATCATACCATTCAAAGAACAATGTCCTAAACTGTAACACCAGTATCTGTTTGGTTTTTCTGTGGCAGAACAGAGACACGGAACATCAGCTTTTGGTAGGACTCTAGGATCAGACTTTGGCTTTCTTTACAAAGGGAAAAAATTTGAATTTAGTTCAAATTTTTTCTTTCAGAAAACCCAGATCTTAAACGTTATTTTCTCCCTAGGGATTAAAAGAAGTCAGCTTTCAGACTCAAATCTAAGAAATCACTCCATTAATTCAATGGCTGGGGAAACTATGGGAAAACTAAGAACTAGCTATTATTACTGAGAGCAAAAATGTATTGATTAAACAACTCAAAAAATGTTATATCAGTAAATCCTTTTAATGTCTTCATAAATTATATGTGTGTTTTATACAATTAAAATAGCTATTATTATGAATATTAGGACTTAAGGGCTCTACTTTACTCTTAAGGATAGTGATTCTATTTAGAGGAGGCCACACACAATGTAGTTTACCAAGGTGTGTGAAATTTTACACACTCAATAACAATTAGCGGGTTACTCAGAACTAGATGTGGCGAGTGACCCACACAACCTGTGCTTATCTTATTTACCATAAATATCTTGTGTTAGGTGCTTATATAAGATAAGCATATAATTAAATGGTACACTGAGCCTCTCACTTGTGAACCCTGTGGCTTGTCTGTCCTAATCCTGCCAACCATATGCCAGTGAGGGCTTCACAAATTTTTTCTCTCAGGGTTTTCCATAATTAATGAAACAGCCTCACTCTAATGGCTTGTCTTGCAAACGAACCCTCAGACTGTAGTGGGAGGAAACTTACCATTTTTCATCTAAGCACATCCATCTCAAGCAGTCTTCAGCTTATCTTTCTCTTCTCAGCCCTTCTCTCCTGACACCCCCACAAACACATCCTCACACCCTTACCATCTCTACCGCTTACCGCTGAGCTCTGGTGCCCTTTCCCAGGTAGATCTGACTAGCAGAGGAAACTCTTTCTTTTCTCCCTTCTCCTTCCCCCTCCAAGGCTGAGCTCTAGGACTGACTCCAAAGTAAATGGTGTAAACTTTGCCTTGGTAATTTTCCTACCTTAGTTTCTACTGTCCCTCCCATTATACAAATGACACTGGTTGGTAAGGCTCAAAGTGGGACCAATGCTGTGGGTGTGTGTTTTTAACAAGAAGGCTCAAAGATTTCTCGTCACCTTCACTCCCCAAATTAATCGTGTGATAGTATTTGAAGCAGAAAGGATAAGGACATTTGAAGAAAAAGAGCTTTCCTAGAATCTCTCACATTACATCACAAACCATCCAAATAGTGATTATTGCTCAGACAAGTACTGTCACTGTGGAGTCAAAGAACTGTTTTCTTGTTGTCTTTTCAGTCTATTTAGGGCCTTAAAGGAGTTTCTATTCATAATCAGTGCTCTTCTCTTCTATCTTCACTCCATTCACTAAGGGCTTAGGTCCAAGTCTTAATACTAACATAATTTTTCCCTTATAGATCATGTGGTTTGACATTTCATCTATATGGCATTTGACAAAAAGAAAAATAATGATCCCTCTCACTTAAGTAAGAGAAAATTTATCTAACTAAAATAACAATACCTCAAAATTAGTGTATGAGATGCTAAAGATAAGTGACTAATGATGGCTTACTAGATTACCAATGTCTTCCAAAATGGTCCACATTATGTTTCTACTGCACATATGTGCAGAAGCTCTGGCTTTTGAAACTCAGAGAGCGCACAAGTAAACGAAAAGGTGGCATGTATATCTCAAACACATGATACACTGGTAGCTGAAATCTTTTTGTCTCTTAAGGTCATTTTTATGGTTTCTGTAGAACTAGAAACCTGTCATTCAAAATATCTTCCAGATACTTATCATTGGTCAGTTTGAGCCTGTGTGAGAAATGTGCTTTTAATTGCTACTATGAGAGGAAGAAGTGTTAAGATCAGCTATTGAGAAAGCGGAGATCCTCTATTACTATTATGCGTTGATCTAGGTTACAAGCAGCCCTCTTGGGAATTAGGGAGTGGACATACATATATTTTAGTTTGAAGTAGAGGTGTCTAGAAGAATAGTATTTTTCACTTTTGCTAAGACCCATCTTCAGTGTTCCCTTTGAGTGAGAAATAGGTCCATGTACCTGATAATAGAAGCACACGTTCTAGCACAGGGTTTCTTATTCTTGGCACTGCTGACATTTTGTGTGGGATAATTGTTGGGGGGCCTCTCCTGTGCATTGCAGGGTGTTTCCCAGCATCTGTGGCCTATACTCACTAGATGCCAATATCATCCTTTCTCCACAGGTTGTGACAACCAAGAAGTCTCCAGATATTTCCAAATTCCAAGTTGAGAACCACTGTTCTAGTGTAAAAAGAGGGTGGGGCAAAAACCCTCAACAAAATATTAGCAAATCAAATCTAACAATGTATAAAAACAATTAAATACTACGACCAACTGGGATTTATTTCAGGTATGCAAAGTAGTTCAAGACTCAAAAATCAACTAACATCAACAAGCTAAAGAAGAAAAATCACATGATCAGATCATTAGCTTCAGAAAAAGTATTTGACAAAATCTAACACCCTCTCATGACAAAAACTCTCAGCAAAACTAGGATAGAGGGGAGCTTCCTCAACTTAATAAAGAACATCTACAAAAAAATCTACAGATAACATCATACTTAATGGTGAGAAATGCAAAACTTTCCTTCAAAAATCAGGAACAAGGTAAGGATGTCCTCTCTCATCACTGGTTTTTCAACATTGTGCTGAAAGTCCTAGCATATGCAATAAGACAAGAAGAGGGAATAAAATGTACACCTACTGGGAAAGAAGAAATAAAATTGTTTTTGTTTGTAGATGACATGATCATTTACATAGAATATCTGAAAGAGCCCACAAAATATTCCTGGAACTTATAAATGATTATCGCAAGGTTGCAGGATACAAAGTTAATATACAAAAGTCAGTCACTCTCCCATATACCAGCACTGAAATTAAAAACCCAATGCTATTTACATTAGCATACAAAAATTTTAAATTCTTAGGTATAAACAAAATATGCACAAGAATTGTCATAGTTTGTTTGGGCTGCTATAACAAACTACCATAGACTGGGAAGTTTCTAAATAACAGATATTAAGTACTTACAGTTTTGGAGGCTGGAAGTCCAACATCAGGGTGCCAGAATGGTTGGGTTCTGATGAAAGACATCTTCTAGGTTATAGACTGCCAACTGCTCCTTGTATCCTCACATGGTGGAAAGCAGAGATAGGAAGCAAGTTTTTCTTTTTATGACTCTTATAAGGGCATTAATCCCATTCATGAGGGTTTCACCTTCATGACCTCATCTAATTACCTCATCAAAGCCCTACCTCCTAATACCATCATTTTGAGGGGTAGGGTTTCAACATATGAATTTGGGGGGACATAAACGTTCAGTCCATAACAAAGATTTATATAAGGAAAACTGCAAAACTGATGAACGGTATTAAAGAAAAACTAAATAAATGGAGAGATATTCCACGTTCATGAATAGGAAGACTCAATATTGTTAAGATGAGAGTTATCAACTTGGTCTATAGATTTAACACAATCCCAATCAAAATATCAGCAAGTAGTTTTGTGGATATCAACAAACTGATTTTAAAGTTTATATGGAGATGCAAAAGGCCCAGAATAGCCAAATCAATATTGAAGGAGAACAAAGCCAGAGAACTGACACCACTCAGTTCAAGACTTACCATAAAGCTATAGTAATCAAGACAGTGTGGTATTTGCAAAAGAATAGGAAAGTAGATCAATATAACAGAATAGAGAGCCCCCAAATAGACCCACATAAATACAGTCAACTGATTTTTGACAAATGAGTAAAGGCAATACAATGGAGAAAAAATAATATTTTCAACAAATGGTGGAATAACTGGACATCCACATGCAAAATAATGAATCTAGGCACAGTCTTTACACTTTTCACAAAATTTAACTCAAAATGGATCGCAGACCTAAATGTAAGATGCAACACTATAAAATTCCTAAAAAACAACATGGGAGAAAACCTGAATGACCTTGGGTATGGTGGTGATGACTTTTTAGATACAACACCAAAGACCCAATCCATGAAAGAAATAATTATTAAGCTGGATTTTATTAAAATTAAAAACTTCTGCTCTGTGAAAGATGATGTCAAGAGAATGAGAAGACAAACCACAGGCTGGGAGAAAATATTTGCAAAATATATATTTGATAAAGGATTGTTATCCAAAATATACCAAAAAACTATTAAAACTCAACAATAAGAAAGTGAACAATCCAATTAAAAAAGGAACCAAAGACACAAACAGATACCTCACCAAAGAAGATATACAGATGGCAAGGAAGCATATGAAAAGATGTTCCACCTCACATGTCATTAAGGCATTGACAATTAAAACAACAATGAGGTATCACTACACATCTATTAGAAAGGCCAAAATCCAGAACACTGACAACACCAAATGCCGGTGAGGATGTGGAGCAACAGGAACTTTCATTCGTCGCTGATGGGAATGCAAAATAATATGGCTACTTTGGAAGACAGTTTGGTGGTTTCTTACAAAATTAAATATACTTTACCTTATTACCCAGCAATTATGCTCCTTGGTACTTATCCAGAGGAGCTGAAAATATATGTACATACAAAAACCCGCACATGGACGTTTATAGTAGTTTTATTTATAATTTCCAAAACTTGGAAGCAACCAAGGTGTTCCAAGATGCTGGATAAATAAACTGTGGTACATCCAGACAATGGAATATTAATTAATGCTGAAAAGCAACGAGTTATGAAGCCATGAAAAGACATGGAGAAACCTTAAATGAATATTAACTAAGCGAAAGAAGCCAATATAGAAAGGCAACATACTGTACTATTCCAACTATATGACATTCTGGAAAAGGCAAAACTATAGAGACAGTAAAAAGATCAGTGGTTCCCAAGGGTTGGGGGAGGGAGGGATAAATAGGCAGAGCACAGGGGATTTTTAGAGCAGTGAAACTATTCTCTATACTACGATGTTGGATACATGTCATTTTACATTTTTCAAAACTCATACACTACAACATCAATAATGTAGACTATGAACTTTGAGTGATAATGTGTCAGGGCAGGTTCATTGATTGTAACAAATGTACCAGTGTGGTGAAGGGATGTCAATAGAAGAGGATTTAATGTGTGTGAGGACAGGGGGTATATGGGAACTCTGTAATTTCTTCCTAATTTTGCTATGAACATAAAAGTGCTCTAAAAAATAAAATTTATTGATTCAAAAATAAAAGTGTGAATTATGTTATTCTAGGTATCCAAAGAGCAACATGTGAGGCTTATATGGGGTGTAGTCAGCATTTAAATAAAAATTATAGAGAACTAAATGTATGCACACACATTTTTGACTTCAATTTTCTTTTTCTGTTTCCTGTCTTGAATGTTCTACCTCCACAATCTCATCTCATGAATAATAAATTGTCAAAGATCACTGAATAATGTATAGATTTCTGAAAAATTTCCTATCCTCTTTGTGATCATGATATTTTAAAAAATTGGGTAGTAAAATTAAAGCAGTTATCATCCTTGTTTGCAGGGTTTTTTCCTTGTAGAATATTGCTACCATTTTTCTCTTCCAAAGGCAAAAGTTCAGGAAAAAATTAGTATGTTCTGGCTTACACAGTCTCATGAATAAAGAGAATTTTGTGTTGGGCTACATGATAAGGCCAGTAGTATAGAGTATTTAAGATATTTGTCTTAAATGTATATTTTTCAAAGACATCTTCAACATACGTAAGCCAACTCTTGTCTAAAAGAGTAACAAACTTCAAAGGAAAAAATCGTGAGGAGCAAGAGCTTTGCTGTAATGGTTAGAGTGGGGCTAGAGGTAAGGAGGAGAGAAGGCAGCAGCACTATAGAATCTGACTTTGATCCCACACCACGTCTGCTCCATTGGTGTTACCACCCTACCGTTAGAATGAATATCTGAACACCAATCATACTTCCTGGTCCTTCTGAGGAAGGGAAAGATGGTACCTAGTCAGTGGAGCTATGATCTGAGTCGTTACACATTAAATGGTGTTAAGCCATTCCTGTTTGGAGAAAAAGCAAACCCAGAAGAGTGAGAGTATTCCATTCTGGACCCATGTGGAAGAGAATAGGAACACTGGATATTGGTCCGGTTTTTATCTCTTGTCTTTTTGCCCATACATCCAGTAACTAGCAGTCGTTTATTAAGTGCCTAGTGTAGAATTGACGAGGACTGTGCTGGGCTATACGATTCTATAACACTGGATGATTTATCTTGCTTACCAGAGGCATTGAGAACCAGTCAGCCAGGGACAAATCCTTGCAGATTTCAAGGGGGTGGGGGCTGGGTGGTCACCGCATGTTAGAGTCAGAGACAGGCTCGTTTCTGCTGGATCTCAGAGCAGTAGAGTGAAGATTTCTCCCTATGGTTTGGGGAAGCTGTGAACATTGTCAGTTGATGTCCCACTCTTGCCTCATGATTCTCTAGAGAAGCCCTGCTTCGGGGACTGGCCCTGGAGACCCCAGAAAGCTATGGGAAGAATCACCAGCTGCCTTTGGCACTTGCCGCTTTCTCTCTGATTTGGCTTCTCCAAAGACAAAAGACTTTCCTGCTCTTTTCCTGAGTGTTTCACAGCACTGATCCATAGACTAATATAACTCAGGGGTTCTCTTCTGATATCAGTAGAGGGTCCAACTCCACGTGCGTAACTAACTCTTGGACAAACTGCTCAAATCCCATGGAAGGGGAACTGCACAGTGAGTGCACTCAGACAGTCTGAACCTGAGAGTGAGTGAGACTTAAGCACTGAACTCTGCTCAGAGGATCTGGGATTCAGCTGGTACCTACATTTTGCCCAACTGCCCACTGCTTGTACTGCAAAAATTGCTCACAATATGACGAATGTCTCCCTGAGCTTGTGACATAGAAATTCTAGCACATTAGGAAGGATCTGAGGCATTATGTAGGAATTCCCAGGCTGGAGCATTGCAGTAGTCTAAAAAGGAGTTACATGTCAGGAACCTTTCCTAGAGGGAATGGCAGGAAAACAGACCACCTGTAAAAAGTGTGTGTATTAACCATGCCTTTTATTTTCTGATGCTTTGACCTCTTGGGGCCTTGCTGACCCTGGAGGGACTGCCCTTCCCCAGGTTAGCTAATTTCTAGAGATAGCAAACAACTCTCCTGTGAGTTCATATTCAAAGCAAACAATTGAGCCCATAACCTCATTTACCTCCTTTACTGGGGTCCCACACTCAGGAGACCCCACTATCCACCTGCCATAATCATCACAAGGCCAGGTACCAGATATTTAGGACAGCCCCTATGCCCCTGAGCCTGCTGAAATTACTCGGACTAGTTAGTCCCACACCTGTTTACTCTGCCTCACCTGTTCCTTCCCATGGAAACCACAATAAAGGCTCTTGCCCATCCCCCTTCCACTCCTTGTGCCTCCTGAATGACCCAAGTGCTTCCCTGTGTGACCTCCCATGGCATGGCGTGGCCTGCCTCTTTATTTTGAGATCTGTGAGTATAACAAACTATCTTCAGTGGCAGCCATATCCTGGGCTATTGGCCTTGACATACTAAATATTAATAAAATCCTATTTTAAAACAGTGCGTGGTGATCGGGGGAGTGATAGCTAGACCATCCAGGAGCAGAGGCAAAGCTTACTTGTTGTGAAGTCTAAGGAATGTTCTAAACGGTGTGCACTTTTAGGGAATGTGTGTGGTTTACGTCTCTATATCTCTGGTGCCGGGAACAGAGCCTGGAACAGTGTTGCTCAATGTTTGTTGAAGAATGAGATGACGGTGGTGAGGGTGGGATGTTAATTTCAGTTCTTCTGATCCTCTTCGTAGGCTCCCCCATCCCAGCACACATTGGAGAAGTTGGGGTGGGGGAGACATCCTATAGACAGAGAAGACCCAGGTGAGGGGCTAGTAACATCAAAGACACAAGCACAGAGAGACACATAGACTATCTTTACTATTTGAGAAACAGAGGGTCACAGGCAGAGGGGACTTGAGTTGAGAAGTCATGATTTGAGTAAGAGGGGTGGAGGCTTTCTGGTTGGGGCCATGTTTTTATTGCTTACATGATCCCCAGACTGAGATCTCTACCTCCTTTACCTAGATTAGGTGGCAGCAGCTGGTCCACCCTACAGGATTGCAGTGGCAGTGCCGATGGCAAGTGGCTTTCCCCTTGGCCATCCCAGGAGCCACAAGCGTAGCCACGTGAGCATCTGGTGACAATGTACCCTGCGTGACATCGGGTGGGGGAGAGAAAACCAGAGGCTTTAGATTTTTTTCTTTTTTAATTTTTACTGGAGTATAGTTGCTTTACAATGTTGTGTTAGTTTCTACTGTAGAGCAAAGTGAATCAGCTATACGTATATATATATATATATATATATATATATATATATCCCCTCTTTTTTGGACTTCCTTCCCATTTAGGTCACCACAGAGCACTGAGTAGAGTTCCCTGTGCTATACAGTAGGTTCTCATTTGTTATCTATTTTATATAAAGTATTAATAGTGTATGTATGTTAATCCCAATCTCCCAATTCATCCCACCCTCCCATTTCCCACTTGGTATCCATACTTTTGTTCTTCACGTCTGTGTCTCTATTTCTGCTTTGTAAATAAGATCGTCTATACCAATTTTTTCAGATTCCACATATATGCATTAATATACAATATTTGTTTTTCTCTTTCTGACTTACTTCACTCTGTATTTGTAGAGACGTGGATGGACCTAGAGATTGTCATACAGAGGCCTTAGATTTTGAGTGAAGTCCTCTTCCCAATTATTCTTTATCTCCTTCCTTCTGGAAGGGGGGAAGTAGTTAGGGACAACCTGCTTTACTGTGATGAATTGACAGCCTGAACCCAGGTGCATGAGAATGCGTATGGGGTGAACAAGCGCCTTCATCCTCATATGACTATTTACGTGAGGTTCAAGAGGACAGATAACTTTCATTAGTGCTGCTGGTTGGGAGATCTGGTATAACCTGAGGGCTGACACTCTGTGGGAGGGATGAAGAGCTAAGACAGGGGCCAAAGTGGCCAGCCCTCTTCCCCAAATCCTGTATCGCCTTTCTTTTCAGACAAAGGAGCCACTCTGTCCAGGATCAGGTCACTAAATAGCTGTGTGCTGTTGGGCAAATTATATAACTTTCCTAAGCCCCAGCTTCCGCTTCTGTAATATGGAAAAGACAGTGCTTACTTCATAGACTTATACTGAGGAGTTAATAAAATAATAATAGAACGCCTAACAGGGCTTAGCACACAGTAAACACTCAACAGTGTCAGTTATATTCTTCATCACTGTATCAGCAGCAGCTCTAAGAACCCGTGAGCACAGAGAGGGCAGGGACTTTGGGATGAATCTTCCAGTTAGAGGTTGCCGTCTGGAGATGGTTGGGAAATGGGGTGGGGTCTAGTAGCAGGATTGAGCATGAAGGATATAAGTGCCCCCGCCATCAACCCCTCCAATATCAGCTATCCAGGGCACTGAGAGATGCCTTATTTTTCCATCCATAGCAAAATCTAAGGAGCACTGAGCAGCCCCTAAGGGCATCAGCTGGAGAAGGGGGAAGAGAAAAAGGAAGTGGTAAGTGGGCTCATCCTATAGGAAGGCAGCGTCCTGTGGGCAAGGGAGAAATGGAGAGAAGATGAAAAACAATTCATGGGTCCAGAGGGGAGGGAAAGAAGAGAAAGAAGGAATAGGTGCTCGTGGGAGGAGAGAAAGGGAAGCAGCAGTGCTGGGGAGGCCTGGGTCCTTTTGCAGCCCTCCTGAGAGGCAGGGATATCAAGGAAGATAGCTATGCCTCAGACTCCCCCAGCCAGGTCTGGGAAAGGGCTGCCTAGGCAGAGGTTGGAGGGGCAGGGACGTTTCATACCCTAGTGGCTTGTTGTGAGGGCTTTTCCTCCCCTCCAACAACAAACATGGCAGAACTTGGGATCTAAGGTAGTTGGGAGGTTCACGCTTTGAGAAAAAGCTTGGAACAATCTCCAGTGTGTGTCTGGAGTGGTAGCAGCTGCCTTTGCTCTGGTTCTCTGCCTAGGGAAATCTCCCCACCTTTCTCTCTCTCCCCTCTCCTTTCTTTTTGGCAGCTCTACAAGCCTGGCAGCTACCTTGCCAAGAATTGCCAAGTTTGTTAACATCTTTCATTACAGCTCTTTTGTTCATTCCTTCAACAGGGAGAGGTAGGAACGGTGTGGTCTCGGGGTCCTGGTGCCAATCTGCTCAGATATCAGTACGTTGCCCTTGGCTAATTCTGTCTGCAGGAAAGTAATAAAGTCCCAGCTGGAAGAGGCTTAGAATTAGAATGGAGGCTCCATGAAGGCAGAAATCTTTGTCTATTTTCGCCACCAATGTATGCCAGTACCCGTCACACAGCAGAACTCAATAAGTATCTGTTAAATGAACACATAAGAACATTGGGTACTTACTTATGAAGAAATGAGGTTTTGATGATTCTAGAGTTTTTTCAGTGGCTGAATAACGTGATTACAGCCTCAGATTTTTTCCCTCCTTCTGCTTCACAATCCTTGCAATTTTCCCTCAGAGGTCACATGACTGACTAGCTCCAGGGTCACAGCGCCAGACCTCACATCCTCACACCACGACCAAAGCAACAAGGATCATGGATAATTTTGAATCTCTGTTTTTTTTTAACTCAGGAGGGAAACTCTTTTCCAGAAGGCCCAAGCAGAGTTCTCCTTTGTTTTCTCAGCCTGATTTGGGTCACAGGCCACAACTTCACTCATGTAAGGGTGTGTAAGAAAGAGAATATTTGGCTAAGAGGAGCAGGAGCTCCACTACTGGCTTAAACAATAATTATTTTGGGGGACTGCACACATGATTACCCGGAATGAAATCAAGACGCTGTTAACACTGAGAAAGGGGAAATTGGCCACTAAGTGTGCAATGAACTATGTCAGCCAGAGCTACAAAATCCAACTTCTGCGTCTGCTGTTGCCAACCTCTCTGGCCTCCATCTTCACTCTTTGGCCCTTTTCTTTCAAAGAGGTGTCTTCTGATGTACAGCTACTTCTCCTACAGGCAACTTGAAAATGGGATCCATGGACTAGTTAAAACAACGTCTGTCCTTCAGTGACCAAGGTTGAGGTGAAGGAAGAGGAATGGAAACCAAGAGAAGGAGCTGACTCAGACTTGGACTTAGTAGTAGACGAATCCATTTGTTCATTATAGCACTTCCATGGACCAGGCACTATTCTAAGCACTCGATATGCAAATTAAACAAGCTCTCTTCTTTCCTGGATCACATGTTCCATCAGGGGAGATAACTAATATATTAACAGATAAATACATACTATGATGTCAGAACTGAGAAGCATTATGGGAAAACAAAACAAAACAAAACAGGACAAGAGGAAGAGCCCGCTGGGAAGACATCTCTGAAAAATATTAATAATTGGCCTTGTGTCTCTCTGGGGGACACAGAGTAGGAAGGCCATGAGGTGGGAGGGTGGTTAAAACTCACAGGAACACCAAGAATGCAGATGTGGCCTGGGAAAAGTGAGCAAGGATCAGAAATGAGGTTGGAGCTATAATCAGTGAGTAGATGCAGGGTTTTCTTGGCCATGATAAATACTTGGGATTTTATTTTACATGTAATCAGAAGTCATTAGAATATGTACTTAGAACAGGAAAGTATATATATATATATATATACATATATATATATATATATATATATATTCTTTTTCAGATTCTTTTCCAATACACAAAATTACAGATTATTGAGTAGAGTTCCCTGTGCTATACAGTGAGTCCTTGTTGATTATCTATTTTATATACAGTAGTGTGTATACGTTAATCCCAAATTCCTAATTTATCCCTCCCCCAGACCCTGCTTTCTGTTTGGTAAGCATAAGTTTGTTTTCTATGTCTGTGTGTCTGTTTCTGTTTTGTAAATATGTTCATTTGTATCATTTTTTTAGATTCCACATATAAGCGATCTCATGAGATATTTGTCTTTCTCTGTCTGCCTTACTTCACTTAGTATGGTCATCTCTAGGTCCATACATATTGTTGCAAATGGCATTATTTCATTCTTTTTTATGGCTGAGTAATATTCCATTGTATATATGTAGAAGTTGATTCTTTCAAAGCTGCCCTTGCCTGCCTACTTGTTGGAAAGTCTGTCTGGCCACCATTCTAGTTGGTGGGCTTCATAAGGACATGTGTGTTATTTCATCTCTCTGTACCTCCTGTCCAAGCAAAGTGTTTGGCATAGAGTCATTATCTTTTTGTCAAATACTGAGGGACCTAGGGGCTGGGGTGTCTATCTCAGTTTGTCCCAGTCTGCACATATTTTTCCTAATCTTTCCTGAGATGGCATAACTGGGATGTGGGAAACATTTTGCTAGAGGAGTCCCAGGCCATGGATGATAATATCAAAAATATAAACACAGAAAAATGCAAAAATTGTTTTTTGTTACCCAAGAAGGAGAGTTGTGAACAAATGAAAGGGACAGTTTGAGTCAGGTTTCCTATTTGGGATCATGGTTTCATTACAGTCACAATTAGGTTTTCATTCTCCTCCCTCTCAGGTCAGGCGGCAGCAGCAGGCAGTGGTCCAATCTACTGGGTTGCACTGGTAGTGGCATGTGGTTTCCCCCACCCCCCGACATCCCAGGAGCCACAGCCATAGCCACAAGCACAGCCAATGACAACCGACCCTGCATGAGCACATGAGACATAGACATCAGATCCCTTTGATTTTGAGATGGATGAGGTCCACTTATAATCACCTTTCAGTCATATGCACCCCAGAGGTAGATCTAGGTTTTGTGGGGTCTAAAATGAATTCAGTTTTGAAGGTCCTCTTTAAGAAAAAAAATATAAAAACTCCTAAAACAAATTGAGACATAGGGCCATGGAACAGACCAGTGAAAGTGAGGGCCCTGGGCATTTCCATTTTCTTAGGGGCATGATAAATTGAACTCTGTGCTGTCCCTTAACAACCAACACAGGAGAACAGGGAAAGGGAGATGAAGGACAGGGGGAGTGATAGTGGCATGACCGTAACAGGACTACTGAAGAGAGGAAGGGCTGGTATATGCAGCCATGAAAGGAAGGTGGGAAGGGAAGAGGCAGAAGCCCAGAATCGCCCAGTAGAATCCTTAAAGGAAATGAGAATGGGAAGGGATCTCTGGGAACCAAGAATTATGACTCAGCCCCAGGATAATACAACTGTGAGATGGGGGGAGGTGTAGGTGCCGGGAGATGGACAGGGGAGGGCAAGGAGCATCGTACCTGCCATTCTTCCCCATAGTTACTCACCTGCAGGGCAGAAAGACAGTTTGCCTGAGTTCGTGACACTGAAACGTGAGATCCTCTTTGCTGGGGCAGAGGGATTGAGCTATGAGTAGGAGAGAAGAAGGGATATTACCCATAATCTCTGTCTCCCATAATCCCCTTTGAAATTCGCTTCTACCTCAGAGGTGTAACTGTGTCAATAATCAAGCTACTCACTAACTTTCAAGGTTTATGATCCGGGTTACTCTCCCATCCTCTCCCTCGATCGCCCGACCCCAGTCAGTTATCTAGACCAGTGAGAGCATCCTTTATCTTTTTATCCACAATGGCGTCTAAGGAGCACTGAGCACTCCCTGGGATTGTCATCTGGAGGAGGAGGAGGAGGAGGAGAAGGAAGCAAAAGTTCAGCTTCATTTTGTAGGAAGGCAACGTCCTGGGTTCTGGAAGGAAAGATGGGAAGAAAATGAGATCTCAGAGTTCCAGTGTGGTTGGGAAGGAAGGAAGGAGAGAACATGGAGCCTCCAGAGAGGACAGATGGAGGAATGTCAGTGTCAGGATGGAGGAGCCTGGAGCTCTCTAAGCAGTTTGGAGAATCCGGGACCACAGCTGCGGGGCAGACTCACTCACCGAAAAAGTCAGAAAAGTTCTGCAAAGACAGGTCAGGCAAGGATGTTTTATACCCCGTGATATTGACCTGGGCACCCCTTAACACACAAGCCTGCACCCACGTACAAACACACTTCCTGGTAAATTTTCAAAGAACTCCTGCTGGGGCGTGGCACACAAATGTGATAAACTTCAGTGTGCCCAAGAAAAGCAATAACTGCCTTTATGCTGGTTCTCTGCCAAATAGAGTCCTCCTGCCTTTCTGTTCTTTCCTTTCCTTTCTTCTTGACAACCTGATAAGGCCAGCATCTGGGCCTTTTGTTGTGCAGCCCACATTAGAGGTCTCTTGTTTGATCCTTCATTGGGAAGAGGTAACTTTATGTTGAGTGAGGGCCTTACTTGTCACCTGTTTAGACATCATTTTATTGTCCTTGGCTAATCCCATCTGTAGGAAAGTAACAGAAAACCTGCTTAATGCTGGTTTATAAACAAAGAAGTTTATTATTTACTTAACCAGAAACATGGTGCTTGATTCCAGGGTTCTTTTGGAAGCTCAGCAGACTCATCACCGGCCTGATCTTTTCCTCTTTTTCTCTACCGTCCTCAGTTCATTGGCTCTTTCATCCCTGATCTTCTCATGGTCATAAGGTGGCAGGCATCACGTATTTAACCAAGACCCTGAGAAGGAAGGAAGGATTAAGGTTAGGCCATTCTCTTTAGAGGCTTTGCATTTTCATTTTAGAAGTAAGATTTTCACCTAGACGATCAACCAGATTTCCCCTTGCACTTCATTGTTCAGTTCTGGGTCACCTGACCTCCCTTCCCACCACGTGTGGCTGTGAAATTGAATAGGGCTCCACAATCTCTTATCCAAGATCGCTGGACCAAGATGTGTTTCAGAAGGCAACATTTTTCAGGTTTTAGAAGGTAAGAGAGTGCAAATTCTGTAGATTACGCTATACTTATTACCAAGGAGGTCTGGGGCAACATTCTCTAATGAAACACATTAATATGTCTGCTGCAATCATGTGTGAATATTCACAAAACTTGGGGTAAAGACCATAAATAGCCTGACACCAGGCCATATCAGGTTTTGCTACCAAATGAGTTATTCTCAAACTTGGGGAAACATTTTTAGGCTTTTAGAGCCTTTTGGATTTTTGAAGAGTGAGTAAAGGATTGAGGACTCTTCTATGGCCAAGAGCGGTAGGAGTGCTATGATTCATCCTCCAGGACGGGGCACGTGGTCACCATGATTGAATCCTGTGATTCAAGAACAAGATGAAGAAGGAGAGAATGGCTGTTGGATGACCACTGGTGGAGGCAGTCAGGTGGAGAAGCCTGGCTCTGCTTCCGCTGGGCCAGCCTCACCACCTCTTCCCTCGAGATGCCCTCCAGTGAACAGCTATTTCTTCTTATCTCTCTCTCAGGCAGATGTGCGAATGGGGCTCAGTGATGGCAGCAAAAGGCAAGGATGCTTCCTTATTACCAGATAGGAGTTTGAGGAAAGGAAAGAGTGACAGAGAGCAAGAAAGAGCACAGGCTTAGAGTTGGTGTAGAAGTTGGGTAGATTAATTCATGTGTTACTTCAGGGACTATTTATAGAGCTTCTCTGTATCAACTCTAGCTCTGGTGACTCAGCAGTGGGCAATGGAGACAATGTCTTTATCCTCTTGAGACGACTTTCTAATATGGGAGCTAAATATATAATATGTCAGATGTTGGAAAATGCCTTGAAGAAAGAGAAATCAACTTCAACCAGTCTCAAAAGATGAATCCTATATAGATCTTGATTCAAACAAAAAACTCATTAAAAAATTAGAGGGCTAGGGAAATATGAGTATTGACTGAATATTTGCTGATGTTTATGAACTGTTATTTTAGGTATCATAATGATATTGTGATCATTTTAAGTGGTTTGACCTTTTAGGGATGCACACTGACATATTTACAGAAGAAATCACATGATGTCAGGGATTCACTTCAAAATAATCTATTGGGAAGGAGAAACCTGTGGATATAAATGAATAAGCTTAGGCATGCATTGATTAGTATTGAAGTTGGGTATTGATATTATTCTATTTCTGAATATGCTTGAAATTTTCTATGATAAAAAAACTAAAAAAGCAAAAAAAAAAAAGAGAAAAGAAAAGAAATCAAAACAAGGCTGTTGAGTGTGCCTCTGTGCTGTGCTGTTGTACATAATATAGTGCATTCAGGGAAGGCATCTCAGGAAAGGTAACATGTGAACAATGACCTGCAGAAGCATGGGTGAGCCATAGGAGAAGCTGGGATGAATGTTCCAGGCTGAGGGTCCAGCTGGAGCCCAAGGCAGGGAAATGGCTGTTGTGCTGAAGCAATAGTAACAAAGACAGTGTGGCTGGAGAGAATGAAGTGAGAAAAGGAAAGAGATGTCAGGTAAGAGTCTAAAACACAGCCAGGGCCAGATCATACAGCACTTGTGAGCGAACGTTAGGGCTCTGGGTTTCACTGTAAATTTGACAGGAAATTACTGGAGTGTTTTGCTCAAGGGAGTGACTTGAGATGATTTATGTTTTATAAAGCTTTCAAAGGCCACTCTTATGGAATAGAGATCGGAGGGGAAACAGGTAAACAAGGAGACCAGGCAGCAGGCTTTTGTAGAGTTCCAGGTCTCAGATGGTAGTCGGGGAAGGAGTGAGAATTGGATGGCTTTGGGTTATATAGAGAAGGTTGAGCCTCTTTAGGGTTTCCTGATGGACTGGGTGTGGGGAATAGGAGAAAGAGAGTTGTGAAAGATCAAGGTTATGTTCTGCAAGACTTGTTGAAGAGTGATGCCACTGACTAAAATGAGGACCCCTGGGGAAGAGTAGGTATGGCAAAAACATTCAATCGAATTTGATCATGATCAATTTAATATGCCCATTAGACACCCCGGTGAAGCTCTGGCACAAGGATCTGGGAAAACTAGTCTGAAGTTCAGGGAAAAGGTGAGAGTCAGAGATACAAATTTGACAGTAATCAGTCCACAGGTGACATAATAGCATAGATAATCTAATAAAAGAAGAGAAATCAGAATTTTTTTGAGAGAATTGGTAAAGAAAGCGATAGACTGAGAAGCAGATGCCCAGAACACTGGTTTAAAGATATGAATTGAATTGCATTGACTAGTGGGTTTGTTGGGAATGACAGGAAAAGAAAAGAGAACCCAGGATCATGAGAGTGCCCTTGGGTTAAGATGTTGTTAAGATGAGCCTTAACAACAGGGAGAGTGAACACCCCCTCTGGGCAATGCTTGCGGTCATTGGCATGCCTAGTGCATTTGACACCCAGAGGGAATTAGTAATTTTTTTATTCCGTTCATTTATTTTGAAGTTTCTTAAAGAATCTCTTTTAAAAGATTAAGAAATATTTATGGATAGTCACAGAATTCATGTCTTTAACATTCAAATATGGGTCAGAATTTCCTGAAGCCTATTTGGGGCAATTTACTTCACTGTGCCTTAGTTTATTCTTCCGTATTTTTCTGACCTCTGGGTCCTCGCCAACATCTATAAATCCATATTTGTGTACTAATCATAGATAGGGTAATATACTTAATATTACTTAAAACAAAATACTAACCATATTACCAAATACAGGGTAATCTATTTATGTCTATTATATAAACATCTAACATATTAGAGATATAGGATACTTTTCATTACAAAAGATTCTTGGCTATTCAAGGTATTCACACATAAGACTATACATGAATAGTGCCCTTAAAATGGAAACAAATGTATAAAATTTATGGACAACAGAATCTGAGCTTGGAAGGAGCTCTTAGGTGTCAGGTGTCTTAAATTCCTTCTGATGTGCTACAGTCAACTAGGTCTTTGTATGCAAATCATTTAATCCCTTATGTATAAAACAGAAGACTGAAGTAGGATCACTGGGCTTCTTTTCTATTCACATACTCTAAATGAAATTTGGAAAATTATGTATTGCCTTATACCTTTTGAATTGACATTCAGAACTCTAATTCGTAAGTTTAGATAGTGGCAAAATGTTTGATTTCTGACATATTACCAGTTTAAAATAAAACACTTATTACATTTATACAATGAAATCTATATATCATAGCAATTTGATATCTACCACCCATTTTTAAAAATGCAAGAGTGAAGCTTGTATTAACACAGTATGATTCCACTTATGCAGGCTAAGTAGAGTGGTCAAATTCACAGAGACAGAAAGTAGAAGAGTAGTGACAGGGGCTGGCAGGAGGGGGAGATTAGGAATTGTTTAATGGGTATAGAGTTTCAGTTTGTAAGCTAAAGAGTCCTGGAGATTGGTTGCATGGCGGTGTGAATGTACTTAACACTACTGAACTGTACACTTGAAAATGGTTAAGGTGGTAAATTTTGTTACATGTATTTTACCACAAGTTTTTAAAACTTAAAAATAGATTTTAATACATGAAGCTTGTATTTAATAGTCAAAATTTTTACATTACTAGTTTCTTAAATTTATATTTCCATTCCCTTCCTCTACAGAACTTTTTTTTAAGACTTAACAGTAATTGGATGAAATTCATTACCTAGTCTAGATTTTTTTTTCTTGAAGTAATATTGGTCTATAACATTATGTAAGTTTCATGTATATGACATTACAATTCGACTTCTGAACACACTACAGCATGATCACTACCAAAAGTCTAGTTTTCATTCGTCAATGTATAGTTGACCCCTTCACCCATTTCGCCCTCCCCCCACCATCCTTCCCCAGAGGGGATCATTCTTTAACACTCCCATCCTTTATATAACAAAATTATTTCCAGTAATAATTATGTAAGCATCAGTAATAATCATTATTTCTTGATCCAGTCTACAGTTTAAAACAACAACAAAAAAACCCTATTAAAAGGAGCAAATGTCAGTTTTAAAGATACTGTTTAAATTCAGTATAATATTTTTGTGTGAACTAAAATTTGCACTTACCAAACAAAAATATTATACCTCTCAGTTTGCACTCTCTGAATTTATTTTAAATTCAATTAAACTCAACATAATCATATAGAATGACCAAATTGATACAATTCAAGTTCTGTTAATTTGTCTTAACAATCACCAGGCTATCATCGCTTATTTAGATTCGACTGTTTGACTGCAGGAATGCATAGCAGGATAGGAATTGTAGACACACAAGCAAACTTGAATGTTTTTTTTTTAATTGTTACAAACTGACTTTAAAAACGAAGGCATATAGCTGAGGCCAAGTACAGGGGGCCCAACTGTATAACTAGAAGTAGTCTGAATTAACTTCCATGTAGAATACAATGCTTGTTAAAAGATAAGTAATAAAAATGTGCTAATTTGAAACTTACATAAAACTTTTTTGAGCTTATTAAAACCCAACAACAAGACTAACAAATAATGTTTTGGAGGAGGAGTATTTTATCATTGACATTATTTAGAATTGCCTGTATATGGTGATAATAGAAATTGAATTGACTTTTACTCAGATTTATTATTGCTTTTAAATTCTCTATAGACAATACATCCTGCTTCTTGCCTGCACCTCTACCTTTGGTAGTCACTGCATATAGTATAAAGACATTGCCTGCAATCAGTCACTGCAAGTAGAGATTCCACCTCAGCATTCCTGGAAAATATTCAGAAGGTCCTACACAGAGAAGGTAGAAGAAAGTTTTTTGTTCCTTCAAAATCCATAGACAAACTAAGTGGAGTCTTCTAATATTTTTCTCTCCTTAGAGCTACCCTCTTCCTAAGAGTGCACTCCTTTCCCAATGACCCAGAGGTGGAGGTATATTTTTAATATGTCTTATCTCCTCTCCCCATCTAATTTCCACTGATTATTTACATAAAATAAAATAAAGTGCAAAGTAAAGTTTGAATAGTTGTAGCATAGGACAGAGGTTGCAAAGAGTGGGGGCATAAATCTGGGTAAAAGTAACTGGGCAATTGGGAAAAGTAAAGAAAGATAGGAAAGATGGGGCTGGGACAGGGTCATCTGTTACAGGTTAAGCTAAGGCACAGCACTGATTTCCTATGACTTCCCTTGCACAAGGGAGCAGGGAAGTGTGGAATGTAGAACCCTAAAGGGACACAAAATAATCCATTGTGTTATAAGAAGTAAATAACAGAGCTTCTACATTTATTTATTCTCATTCTTTAACATTGTCTGTTTTATATATGTTTTAGAGTAAACATAATATCTTGCTACATGTTTATAGTTTTAAAATTGCATGTAAATGTGTGCTTAATTTTAAAAAACTCATGTATCTGAAAAAATAATAGGAGACCAAGAAAACCAAGAGCCACAGGAAGTTTGCAGGTCTCTCAAGCCCAAGTTTCAGCTCTGTTTTTGGCTGCAGTTGGAGAGCTCTCTGATGAGGCTTTAAGTGCTGCTATTTCATCTTGTGAATTCATATACATTAGATACTACATGAGAAATCAGTCAAGTCTATATTAGAGGTAAAAACTTAGATGCAGATAAAAACTGAGAGGCTGACCCATGCTGAATAGAGATTAGTCATGGAATTGCTGGGAGATAGGGCAAAATGTCCTGCAAAAATGGTCTTGGATTCTGCTCAACGGTTGCAGAGGTACCTGATTAAGACTGCAGAATTCTGCATCATTAAACAGGGGGAAAAATTGGTTCTGTGAAACTTGATGAGTGGATGCTTTCAATTAGCTGCGAAACCATAAAGCCTCTCTACTCATCAAGGTTCCAATCAGGTGCAAGTTGGCTCTAAGAAGAGAATTTGCATTCTGGTGGCCAAAAACAGTATCCTAGAATGGTTGAATGAATTGATTTGTCCAAAGCTGTTGTACCTTTGGATTCCAGAAACGTCTAATAAAGACAACAGTATGTTCTTGGCATTATCTATTGTGAAGTTAATTGTGGTAATGCTTGGCTAACAGATTCAGCTGTGGCCAGAGATAGAGGTACTGAGTGGAGAATTACAGAGAGGGTCACTGGGGTGGGAATAATGAAAGAAGAGGGTCTAGAGAAGAGAATAGAGAAGAGGAAATCAAGCATGGTGGAGGCTAGAGGAGGTACAGGCACATGGATTTCCTGGAAGTAGACAGCATTTCTTGGAGTCATTTAAAGGTGACATAGGTCAAGTCTGCCTGGTCAGATTCACTCTGGGACCATGTGCTGTGGCAGCCATCCTAGCTCAGTGCTCTCTTCCCCACTTGTTTTTCTGTCTTTCTGTCTCTGTGGGCTGCCAAAGGAGAAGCAATGGAGGACTCCAGGGCTCTGATTCAGGAAGGGGATGTGTCCCAGGAGAGATGGACAAGAGCGCTCATAAAAGACAAGAGACCTGTGGAAACTGCCCCCTGCCAGAGAGGAGGCAGTAGAAGGTAGTGGGCTGTCAAAAGGTCTTTCGTAGGATCACTCCTGCCCTATTCCTAGGAGTAGATGCTTACCCATTTGACTCTCCAACTGATGCTTTTTTGATAGAGCGTCTGATTGTCTGCCAGTAAAATGGGGGTTCGAGTGAGGGGAGATTCACCATAACTCAGGCAGTTTAGGAGCCATGTGCCCTTTAATTCTTTAAAGTTGTAAAAGGAGATCAGTACTGGTCAGGGACAAACTGAGAGGTCTGAGCATGTCCATGTATCTCTATTTCTCTATTTCTAGTGATATGTACATAGAGATAGACAAAATCTACCACAAAATTGATTCACATGCATTTTAATGACATAATTATTATTGTGCTGCATGGTAACTGGTCATATATGATAAGCAGCTGACATAGATGATTAATAAATATGGCTTTCCAGAGCCTAATCAGGTTTCTGGTTTTGCTTTCTACATATTTGGCCACCTATAATAAACAACCATGTTGATTGCATTTTCTGATACCAGGTTCTGTCTGATTCCTATCGTAATCATTGGATTAAATCTAACTGGTAAATCATCTTCATGTACCCAGGAATAGAACATGGGATGGAGAAACATCTGGAGAGTTTTTGACTCACTCTACTCTTGAGATTCCTGGAATGCTGAGCTGGGTCACTGGTAGATGGGAACCAAATTTATAAAGGGGCCAAAAAGGTTACTGTGAGGAAAGGTAGAGTGCCTCCTACAATTCACTTTGAAGTTCAACCTCTTTAGAATGTTATATCTAGAATCATCCTTTTAGGACTGAGATGATTCTTTTGACTCAAAGTTTGAGGATTGAGATGGTTGTGATTGAGTTCTACTAACACAAAAAGACACCAAGATCCCAAATGAGATCCCATTAGGAAGGAGGAAGGAGTCTGGACCAGGTGACCTGGGCTCCAAACCAGAGATTAGAGGCTCACAATAGAAACTGGTTCTGGAAACGCCTGTGGCTGAGCCTGGAATCCTCTTTGGTATTTATTGGTTGTGATATGATAACAAACAACTTGGGAGATTCTTGAGTGGGGGTGCTGAGGTTTAAGATATGCTTCGAAACAAAGTCATGTTTCTGACTTGTTTATTCTTAGTAGTGAGACAAGCTTAATGTCACAAACCAGTTAAAGTATAACGATCTCACTGTAGACACATAGTAGGTCCATAGCCTAAATAATTAGACACCAGCAGGTGCCTCTTCCCTGCCAAGATGTATGACAACATACCTTTTGTCATATTTTTAAGGACAATCACTGAGTTTGGGTTGAAAAGTGTCAAACCTGTCATTCCCCAGATGCAGAAATGGGTGGTCCAGTCTCCCTGGTTCTCATACAGCATGTTCTTCTCATCTAGCACTACAGAGACATCCAGCCAACATTAACTTTTTAAACCTCCCTGATACATCTCTGTTCATAAATTCTAGCTTTTTTTCCTGCCTCTCTCTGCCTTCTCTCTCGCGCAAATAACTTTTTCTTTCTCTTTCCCTCCCTCCCTCCACTTTCATTTTCTTTCCTTCCTTTTATCCTTCGTTTCTTCCTTCCTTCTTTCTTTTTTTTCTTTCCTTCTTCCTTCTTCTCTGCCTGACAAGACCTGGTATCTTTGACTAGTGAGCCATAGTTCTTGTTATCACTTTTAAACTGTCATATTTATAGCTAACTACTTGTCTATAGGAAAAAGACAGGGCTTTCCATTAAGGACAGGGCTTTCCATGAAGATTTCTCCTCCATTTTCTCTCCTTGATATTTCTAGAGGGAGGGAAAGCAGTAGACTGAGTTGGTGAGGGAATGCAAATGGCTAATGAAAGTGAAGAAAATGTTTAACATTACTAATTCACAATGATATCCAAATGGAAATTGCTGTGAACGTCAATTTTTACCTCTCAGATTCTCCAGGGTTAAGAAAAAGGGGAAAACAGGAATTCCTCGTAGTATTCTTCTGCTGAGAACATAAAATTATTTATACATTTTTATGGGAGGTCATTTGGCAAAATATTTCAAAGTATGTACTTTTTTTGACCAAGAAATTCCACTTTATGGGCTTAATCTTAAAAAATAATCAGAGATACGTACAAAGATTTTTATTTTTAAAGTTCATTACATTATTATTTATACTAGTAAAAATGCCCAAAATATTTAAATATATTAGGGCATGTTGAATACATGAGATACTAGGTACATTATGAGAAAATGTTTAGGACCTATTGTCAGGTTATAAAAATCAGGGCACAAAACAGTATGCATTTTCTGACCTGATATGAATATGTATAGAAAAATTCTGGGAGTGCACATACTGATCATACTAAAAGTCATTCTCTTGGGATGGTGGGATTAAGGGTGATTTTTAAATTTTCTTACTTATAATTATTGATGCATTCTATTTTTTCTGTAGTTATAACTTTTTAGTTTCTTACTATTTTAAAAGGTGCTTGTGGCAGATGGAGGTGAAGAGGGCTGCAACCAGCCCTCCGATTCCTGTGCATATGTCTCTTAGACTTTGCTGTGCCTCCCATCAGGAAGTGGAGTCTGTTTCCCCACCTCCTAAATCTGATCTGACCCTGTGACCTGCTTTGACCAGTGGATGTAGCAGAAATGATGCTGTACAACTTTTGAGGTTAGGCCATGAGAAGCCTTGAGGCTTCCATTTTTTTCCCCTCGAAGAGCTGCCCTGAAACCACCATGGAAGGAAGCCAGTCTAGCCTACTGGAAGGTAAAAGGCCTCACAGAAGAGAATCAATGTCCCCCAGCCGACAACCAGGACCAGCTGCCAGACACCAGTGAAGGTATCAGGGACCCTCCAGGCCAGTCAGCTCTCCAGCTGAATGTGGCAAAATGAGTGAGCCCAGGTGAGTCCAGCAGAGGACGCTTCCCATCAACCCCCAGAATATGAGAAATAATAAATATTGTTGTTTCAAGCACCAGTTGGAGTGTTAACTCAGAAAGAGATAATTGAAACAGCAACATAAACATTAATTTAAAAAAGGAAGTTGGGGACCTTCAAGATGGCAGAGGAGTAAGATGTAGAGATCACCTTCCTCCCCACAAATACATCAGAAATACATCTACATGTGGAACAACTCCTACAGAACACCTACTCAACACTGGCAGAGGACCTCAGACTTCCCAAAAGGCAAGAAAATCCCCATGTACCTGGGTAGGGCAAAAGACAAAAGAAAAAACAGAGAGAAAAGAATAGGGACAGGACCTGCACCTCTGGGAGGGAACTGTGAAGGAGGAAAAGTTTCCACACACTAGGAAGCCCCTTCACTGGTGGAGAGGGGGGGTGGTTGGGGGGAAGCTTCGGAGCCACGGAGGAGAGCGCAGCAACAGAGGCGCAGAGGGCAAAGTGGAGAGATTCCCACACAGAGGATAGGTGCCGACCAGCACGCGCCAGCCTGAGAGGCTTGTCTGCTCACCCGCCGGGGCGGGCGGGGCTGGGAGCTGAGGCTCGGGCTTCGTTGGGATCCCAGGGAGAGGACTGGGGTTGGCTCCGTGAACACAGCCTGAAGGGAGCTAGTGCACTGCAGCTAGCTGGGAGAGAGTCCAGGAAAACGTCTGGAACTGCCTAAGAGGCAAGAGACAATTGTTTTGGGGTGCATGAGGAGAGGAGATTCAGAGCACCACCTAAACGAGCTCCAGAGATGGATGCAAGCCACGGCTATCAGCGCGGACCCCAGAGACGGGCATGAGACGCTAACGCTGTTGCTGCAGCCACCAAGAAGCCTGTGTGCAAGCACAGGTCACTATCCACACCCCTCACCCCCGGGAGCCTGTGCAGCCCACCACTGCCAGGGTCCTGTGATCCAGGGACAACTTCCCCAGGAGAACATATGGCGTGCCTCAGGCTGTTGCAACATCATGGCAGCCTCTGCCGCCCATGGGCTCACCCTGCATTCCAATTATAACTACAAAACCCCTCCCTCCTCCCAGCATGAGTGAGCAAGAGCTCCATAATCTGCCTCTGCTTTAACCCCCTCCTGTCTGGGCAGGGAACAGATGCCTGAGGGCGACCTACATGCAAAGGTGAGGCCAAAACCAAAGCTGAACCCCAGGAGCTGTGCAAACAAAGAAGAGAAAGGGAAATTTCACCGTGCAGCCTCAGGAGCAGTGGATTAAATCACCACAGTCAACTTGATGTACCCCGCATCTGTGGAATACCTGAATAGACAACGAATCATCACAAAATTGAGGCGGTAGACTTTGGGAACCACTGTAGACTTGGGGTTCACTGTCTGCAACTGATTTGTTTCTGATTTTTATGTTTATCTTAGTATAGTTTTTAGTACTTGTTATCATTGGTGGATTTGTTTATTGATGTGGTGGTTCTCTTCTTTTTCTAAAATTATTACTTTTTAATTTTTTTATTATAATATTTCTTTTTATTTTAATAATTTTTTTAATTATTATTTTTTTCTTTCTTTTTTCGCCCTTTTCTTCTGAGCCGTGTGGCTGACAGGGTCTTGGTGCTTCATCCTGGTGTCAGGTCTGAGCCTCTGAGATAGGAAAGCTGAGTTCAGGACATTGGACCACCAGAGACCTCCCAGCCCCATGTAATATCAGTCAGCAAGAGCTCTCCCAGATCTCCATCTCAACATTAACACCCAGCTCCACGCAAGGGCCAGCAAGCTCCAGTGCTGGATGCCCCATGTCAAACAACTAGCAGGACAGGAACACAACCCCTCCCATTAGCAGAGAGGCTGCCTATAATCATAATAAGGTCACAGACACCCCAAAACAAACCAGCGGATGTGGTCCTGCCCACCAGAAAGACAACATCCAGCCCCACCCACCAGAGCACAGGAACCAGTCCCCTCCACCAGGAAGCCTACACAAGCCACAGAATCAACCTCACCCACTGGGGGCAGACACCACAAACAATGAACCTGCAGCCTGCAAAAAGGAGACCCCAAAACAATGAACCTGCAGCCTGCAAAAAGGAGACCCCAAACACAGTAAGTTAAACAAACTGAGAAGACAGAGAAATACAGCAGATGAAGGAGCAAGGTAAAAACCCACCAGACCAAACAAATGAAGAGGAAGTAGGCAGCCTACCTGCGAAAGAATTCAGAGTAATGATAGTAAAGATGATCCAAAATCTTGGAAGTAGAATGGAGAAAATACAAGAAACATTTAACAAGGACCTAGAAGAACTAAAGAGCAAACAAACAATGACGAACAACACAATAAATGAAATTAAAAATTCTCTAGAAGGAATCAATAGCAGAATAACTGAGGCAGAAGAACGGATAAGTGCCCTGGAAGATAAAATAGTGGAAATAACAACCACAGACAGAATAAAGAAAAAAGAATGAAAAGAATTGAGGACAGTCTCGGAGACCTCAGGGACAACATTAAACACACCAACATTCGAATTATAGGGGTCCCAGAAGAAGAGAAAAAGAAAGGGTCTGAGAAAATATTTGAAGAGATTATAGTTGAAAACTTCCCTAAGATGGGAAAGGAAATAGTCAATCAAGTCCAGGAAGCACAGAGAGTCCCATACAGGATAAATGTAAGGAGAAACACGCCAAGACACATATTAATCAAACTATCAAAAATTAAATACGAATAAAAAATATTAAAAGTGGCAAGGGGGAAGCAACAAATAACATACAAGGGAATCCCCATAAGGTTAACCGCTGATCTTTCAGCAGAAACTTTGTAAGCCAGAAGGGAGTGGCATGACATATTTAAGTGATGAAAGGGAAAAACCTACAACCAAGATTACTCTAGCCAGCAAGGAACTCATTCAGATTTGATGGAGAAATTAAAACCTTTACAGACAAACAAAGGTTAAGAGAATTCAGCACCACCAAACCAGGTTTGCAACAAATGGTAAAAGAACTTCTCTAGGCAGGAAACACAAGAAAAGGAAAAGACCTACAAAAACAAACCCAAAACAATTAAGAAAATGGTAATAGGACCATACATATCAATAATTTCCTTAAATGTAAATGGATTAAATGCTCCAACCAAAACACATAGACTGGCTGAATGGATACAAAACAAGACCCGTATATAGGCTGTGTATAAGAGACCCACTTCAGACCTAGGGACACATACAGACTGAAAGTGAGGGGATGGAAAAAGGTATTCCACGCAAATGGAAATCAAAAGAAAGCTGGAGTAGCAATTTTCATATCAGACAAAATAGACTTTAAAATAAAAACTATTACAAGAGACAAAGAAGGACACTACATAAGGATCAAGTGTTCAATCCAAGAAGAAGACATAACAATTGTAATTATTTATGCACACAAAACAGGAGCACCTCAATACATAAGGCAAATGCTAACAGCCATAAAAAGCGAAATCGACAGCAACACAATCATAGTAGGGGATGTTAACACCCCACTTTCACCAATGGACAGATCATCCAAAATGAAAATAAATAAGGAAACACAAGCTTTAAATGATACATTAAACAAGATGGACTTAATTGATATTCATAGGACATTCCATCCAAAAACAACAGAATACACTATCTTCTCAAGTGCTCAAGGAACATTCTCCAGGATAGATCATATCTTGGGTCACAAATCAAGCGTCAGAAAAATATAAGAAAATTGAAATTGTATCAAGTATCTTTTCCGACCACAACGCTATGAGACTAGATATCAATTACAGGAAAAAAATCTGCAAAAATACAAACACATAGAGGCTAAACAGTATGCTACTAAATAACCAATAGATCACTGAAGAAATCAAAGAGGAAATCAAAAAATACCTAGAAGCAAACGACAATGAAAACACGATGACCCAAAACCTATGGGATGCAGCAAAAGCAGTTCTAAGAGGGAAGTTTATAGCAATACTATCCTACCTCAAGAAAGAAGAAAAATCTCAAACAACCTAACCTTACATCTAAAGCAATTAGAGAAAGAAGAACAAAAATATCCCAAAGTTACCAGAAGGAAAGAAATCATAAAGATCAGATCAGAAATAAACGAAAAAGAAATGAAGGAAATAATAGCAAAGATCAATAAAACTAAAAGCTGGCTCTTTGAGAAGATAAAGAAAGTTGATAAACCATTAGTCAGACTCATCAAGAGAAAAAAGGGAGAAGACTCAAATCAACAGATTTATAAATGAAAAAGGAGAAGTAACAACTGACACTGCAGAAATACAAAGGATCATGAGAGATTACTACAAGCAACTATATGCCAATAAAAGGACAACCTGGAAGAAATGCACTAATTCTTACAAAAGCACAAATTTCTTATACTGAACCAGGAAGAAATAGAAAACATAAACAGCCCAATCACAAGCACTGAAATTGAGATTGTGGTTAAAAATCTTCCAGCAAACAAAAGCCCAGGACCAGATGGCTTCACAGACGAATTCTACCAAGCCTTTAGAGAAGAGCTAACACCCATCCTTCTCAAACTCTTCCAAAATATAGCAGAGGGAGGAACACTCTCAAACGCATTCTATGAGACCACCATCACCCTGATACCAAAGCCAGACAAAGATGTCACAAAAAAAGAAAATTATACATCAATATCACTGATGAACATAGATGCAATAATCCTCAACAAAATACTAGCAAACAGAATGCAAAATCACATTAAAAGGATCGTACAACACGATCAAGTGGGGTTTATCCCAGGAATGCAAGGATTCTTCAATATATGCAAACCACTCAATGTGATAAACCATATTAATGAACTGAAGGATAAAAACCATATGATAATCTCAATAGATGCAGAAAAAGCTTTTGAGAAAATTCAACACCCACTTATGAAAAAACAACTCTCCAGAAAGTAGGCATAGAGGGAACCTACCTCAAAATAATAAAGGCCATATATGACAAACCCACAGCCAACATCATTCTCAATGGTGAAAAATGAAACCATTTCCTCTAAGATCAGGAACAAGACAAGGTTGCCCACTCTCACCACTATTATTCAACATAGTTTTGGAAGTTTTAGCCACAGCAATCAGAGACGAAAAAGAAACAGAAGGAATCCAAATCAGAAAAGAAGAAGTAAAGCTGTCACTATTTGCAGATGACATGATACTATACATAGAGAATCCTAAAGATGCTACCAGAAACCAGAGTTAATCAATGAATTTGGTAAAATAGAAGGATATAAAGCTAATACACAGACATCTTTTGCATTCCTATACACTAATGATGAAAAATCTGAAAGAGAAATTAAGGAAACACTCCCATTTAACACTGCAACAAAAAGAATTAAAATTTCTAGGAATAAACCTACCTTAGGAGACAAAAGACCTGTATGTAGAAAACTATAAGACACTGATGAGAGAAATTAAAGATGATACAAAGAGATGGAGAGTTATACCATGTTCTTGTATTGGAAGAATCAACATTGTGAAAATGACTATACTACCCAAAGCAATCTACAGATTCAATGCAATCCCTATCAAACTACCAATGGCATTTTCCACAGAACTAGAACAAAAAATTTCACAATTTGTGTGGAAACACAAAAGACCCCAAATAGCCAAAGTAATCTTGATAAAGAAAAACAGAGCTGGAGGAATCAGGCTCCCTAACTGCAGACTATACTACAAAGTTACAGTAATCAAGACAGTATGGCACTGGCATAAAAACAGAAATGTAGATCAGTGGAACAGGATAGAAAGCCCAGATATAAACCCATGTACGTATGGTCACCTTATCTTTATAAAGGAGGCAAGACTATACAATGGAGAAAAGACAGCCTTCTCAGTAAGTGGTGCTGGGAAAACTGGACAGCCACATGTAAAAGAATGAAATTAGAACACTCCTTAACATCATACACAAAAATAAACTCAAAATGGATTAAAGACATAAATGTAAGGCCAGACACTATAAAACTCTTAGAGGAAAACATAGGCAGAACACTCTATGACATACATCACAGCAAGATCCTTTTTGACCCACCTCCTAGAGAAATGGAAATAAAAACAAAAATAAACAAATGGGACCTAATGAAACTTCAAAGCTTTTGCACAGCAAAGGAAATCATAAACAAGACGAAAAGACAACCCTCAGAATGGGAGAAAATATTTGCAAATGAAGCAACTGACAAAGGATTAATCTCCAAAATATACAAGCAGCTCATGCAGCTCAATATCAAAAAAACAAACAGCCCAATCCAAAAATGGTCAGAAGACCTAAATGGACATTTCTCCAAAGAAGATATCCAGGTTGCCCACAAACACATGAAGGGATGCTCAACATCACTAATCATTAGAGAAATGCAAATCAAAACTACAATGAGGTATCACCTCACACCAGTCAGAACGGCTATCATCAAAAAATCTACAAACAATAAATGCTGGAGAGGGTGTGGAGAAAGGGGAATCCTCTTGCACTGTTGGTGGGAATGTAAATTGATACAGCCACTATGGAGAACAGTATGGAAGTTCCTTAAAAAACTAAAAATAGCACTATCATATGACCCAGCAATCCCA